>NC_088863.1:56704157-56971657 GCF_032884065.1 Artemia franciscana | reverse complement strand
AGGTTTGTAGTAATGCTTTTTGTCACATGTCCTTTTGCTGCAGATCTCATTTGTATTTCATTTTTGTGCATCTGAACATCGTATATTTTCCCATGCCTTTTACTTTGACTGTTTCGATTCATTGAAAATCGTTTAAAAAAAAAAAATTATGCCTATATGCATACATAAATGTATACACAGTTGATCATTTAAAGGGAGTATATATATTCTTTGAAATGGAGACCTGGAGAAATCTGGGGAACGTAAGCAGGAAGGGTGTACGAAAACACAAGATGGCTGACCCCCATCCCCCCATTGCACTTCCTGGCTGGAGGGCCTGGAGACGGAGATCACCACCGCCGGCTTGGAATTTAAGGGTCTAGTGCTGTATTTTTAACCTTTATCTTATATATTCTTTATTGTTTGATTTTAATTATAAGGTGTCATATTAGCAATTTCTCGAGTGAATTAAATTCCTCCTCCCTTTTAATTCGTCGAAGAATCATCCATTTTGTAGGATTTTCTTTTCTTTTGGAACTTGTTTCTGAATTCACTGTTCACTATGAGTTGTTGAACTCACTTTTGCTTCTCTTCAAACAACAGATTTCATTTATGATTCGATGTATTTGCTGTGATGCTGGCTGACACATGTTTCTAGAAGCATATCTGTCTACGCTTCATTTTCCTGCATCATTATCTCTGTCTTTTTCTGTGTATTTTACTTTAGCTGCTCGGATTCATTCAAAATATCATTTTTTCCCAGCTTTCCCCCAGTTGTCATGATTTTGCTTTAATTCAGTGTTATATTATTCAGTAACAACTAGGAATGTTCCTGTTCAGATTCATTTATCATCTTGCGTGATCTTGCACATATCATAGACGCTAGATTTTTATTCCTCCTTCCTGTCTACTGAACATAGACTCACACAAGTTAAACTAAGGTATTCCGTTATTCCATTGTAATTAACACATTGCTAAGGCACGCTGAATTAACACATTGCTTTATTCTATCGTAATTTTGCTTTGTCTTCTAGTAGCATATTTCGTTGTGCAACGTTTTTTTCTAACTCAATGTGATTTTTGCTGTTCTTTGTCATTTGCCATCTTGTGCAATTTTGCAACCATCATAGATACTAAAAACGATACGATCATCCCTGGGGAAAATGATGGAATTTATGGCCTTGAAATGTATATAAATATGACATTACTCGCATGATTTTTTCTTCCAAAATTGAAGCTCCAAAAGACTTTTCTCAAACTCGTAACCTATCTCGATCGTTTTTTCAGGCCATAAAATCTCAGGGTGCTAGTTTTTTAAATTATAATTCGAAGCCGTTTTCAAGAAAATATTTACACGTAAATAAATGAATGCATATACAGTTGCTTGTTTAAAGATATAGGACCAGTCATGGCACGGCGACGTGACAGGCTTGGATATATTGTTTTTCATTGTCGCTTGTCTTCTATTGGCAGATAATGTGAACTTCTTCTTTATAACATGGCGTCACCATAGGTTTGATACAACCACCTTGGCAAAAATACGAATTCTTTCTTTAAGTTGTGACCTATGTAGATTGTTTTTGTGGCCAGAAATGTCAGTATGCCAATTTTGAGTAAAAACAAAACATTATAGCCAATTTCAATGCCAACCCTGACACTCAGCACGTGCCAGGCTTATATATATATATTGGTTATCGTTGTTGCTTGTCTTCTAACGATTTCGAGGCCTGCCCCAGCCCTCACCTCACGGCAGGCTTGTATATATTGGTTCTTGCTGTTGCTTGTGCTGTAACGATTTTGAGGCCGGACCTGACACTCAGCACGCGGCAGGCTTGTATATATTGGTTCTCGTTTGCGCTTGTCTTCTAACTGCAGCTAAGAATGCGTGTAATTGTAACTAAATCATGTTTTAAATAAATACATATTTGTTCGTTTAAAGGGAGTATATTTATTCGTTATTCTTCTGTTTTAAGTCATGGGGTGTCAAATAAGCAATAACAATTGAGTTTAAAAATTCTGGCGTGAATTAAATTCATCTTTCCTGTTAATGCATCAAAGATTCATCGATTTTAGAGGTTTTGTTTTCTTCTGGATTTCGTTGTTATTCTCAAATGTCTTCTAGCTGTAGATCTCAGTTGTGCTTCATTTTTGGGCATCAATACCCTCCAGCTTTTTTTTTTCATGTCTTTTGCTTTAGCTGTTCAAAATCATGTGCTCCAATCCTATGACTTCTGAAATATCCAAAATACGCATTGGCGTAATCATCGTTTTAATCTTTATTTCCAAGCAATTAGGTGGCAAATGAGCAATTTCTGTTGAATTAAGATTTATGCTGTGAATTTAATTTCTCCTTCCATCTTATCCTTTACAGACGGTGAAATAAAATGTTCCTTATTGAGGGATGTTGTAATTTTCTGAAGTATCTAATCTCCACTATAGCATAATTATCGTGTTATTCTTTAGTTTTATAGATACATCATCTTCTTATTTGGTTGGCATTCTTATACTTACATGTTATTCTTAGTGTCATCAATACTAAAAACGATACGACCATTCCTTGGACACAAATGATGTAATTTATGCTTTTGGATTGTGTTCCTACATGTGACATGTTTTATATGAAATTTTTCCAGGATTAAGACTTTTAACGAATTTTCTCAGATTCTCTACCTCTCTAGATTGCTTTTTCAGGCCAGAAAATCTAAGGGTGCCAAATTTCAAACAAATATGGTCCTGCTTTCGGGAATAAATAAATAAAGACACAATTTACGCTCGTTTAAAGATATACGTACAAGGGTACCGGCGGCTTCGCCGTCGGTCCCTAGCACGGCTGCACGGCGGGCTTTTATATATTTATTCTTTTTGTCGCTTGTCTTCCAATCAAGGCTGTTGTCCCTGTGAATCAGTAGGTTGATTTACATCGTCCGCGAATTCTCGCATTTTCATGTAACCTTTGGCATAATTGTTTTGTTTTGCAATATTTCTTCCAATAGATCTATTGGGTTACGAGAGATCCCATACTTTAAACGACGTGCAAGGTGTTCTTCAACAGCTTTTTTGGGCCTGAAAAACACATTTGGCTCTATTAAGGTGGTTCAAAATCACTTTCAGGGGTTTGTGATCGATATGGTGCTAAATTGATTTTCCAATAAAGTTGTCCAGCTACTTTGAAGCTGAAAACATCACTACTATTGATGGTTTGATCATCGCTTACATTGAATGAAGCTAAAGCAAAACATGAGTTCAAGTTTCAGATTGTTTGTGGGGCCTTTTTAAAGAGTAAGTGACATCCTATAAACGGCTAAACCAATTCATTTGGAAATTCTGGAGGTGGCAATACAATTCAACCAAACAAGCAGTAGCCGCCCAATGAATCACCTTTGTTGGATATTCTTTACTCGGATAACGGAGGACTCCACAGTGAATACATACTACCTAGAAGGGTCGCTGTCACTTATAATTTTTGCTGCTACTTATCTTCTAACCGCATATTTCTTTTTCCTCTTTGTCGCATATCTTCTAACCTATTTGTCGTTTTTGCAAGTATTTTAGCTATATATTACTTTGTTCTTCATTTTTATTTACATTACTTCAGACGTTGTTTCAATGCCCTTTACCTTAGCTGCTCAGATTGGTTTTGTCACATTTGATGGTCTAGGCTGTTCATTTTCAACTGTGAATTTACATTTCTGAGGTCGTCCTCTGGATCTTGCCTCATTTGATGGTTGAGTTTGTTCATTTTGATGAATTGTTAATATACGTTCTTGTCCTAAGCATTATGAAACTGCTTAAAACGCCTTTATTCTTCAGTTTCATTTTTAATTCGTTCTGATCCTCTTTACGTTTGTATTTTTTCTCGAAAACGGCTCTGTGATTTTTTGGCTCAAAAAACGATCTTAATAGGTTAGGAGTTTTTAGAAAACTCGTAAAGAGCCTTAATTTTTTCGAAAAAATTCCCGGGAGTGACGTCAAATATATGAGCACATTTCAAGAGCTTACAGACACCTATTTTTGCCTCAGGAGTGGTTGTATCGTGAGTCTATTTGCATAAAGTGTTTTCAGCATTTTCCTAATACCTAGAGGACAAATGGCCTAACCCCATGAACAACCAAAAAATATACGGTTTTAATGCTTGTTATAACGACAAGTGTAACGATTCAAAATTGAAAGTGAAGAACAGAGAACTATCCGGCTTGAAGATAAGCGACAGCAAGAATTAAAATGAGTCAAAAACAAAAGTTAGGAACAAAGAAATGTGGGATTACATGACAAGTGATGTCAAAAATGAAGTGATAAACAAAGAATTGTGATGTTGGAAGACAAGCGACAGCAAAAATTAGAACAAGTCAAAAATGAGAGTGAAGAAGAAAATAATATTACGTTACAGGAACAACTCCATCACAATCTTCGACACCAACAAAACTTTGCGCAATGTGCCGCTTGTGCCACAAATGCTTTTCATTTTTGTCAAGTGTAACAGAAACGCATGGACCGGATTAACAGTTTAAACCATAGTGTATGATAACTAACAATAATATATCGTTATGTAGAATAGTGCAAATCTGTTAATGCTTGAAGGTGCCTCTTCCTCAGAGTTTAGAGGTTGTTCACTGACCTAAATCATTGGTTGTATAAAAAGTTTTTATATAACCACAGTTTAAATTTTACGGGACCCAGAGATCCAATCATCCTGCAGCAATGCACTGCAGGGCCGAAGCAGGGACCTTAGTAGTCACGAAGCGTCGTTAATCTGATACAATACCTCAATTTGAGGATTTAGCGACGAGTCACTGACCTATTTGAATGGTTGTATGAAAAGGTCAGGTAGGATCTGAGTTCTTCCCTGGAATCAGCAGTTCATAATCAAATTTTCTGAGTTTTCTGTATTTGAACATAGTCTTTTCAGATTTTCTTCAAGGGAATTTCTCGGACTGTGTGAGACTCCTGAGGGGAACGGACTCTAAACTACGTAATATTTGAGAGTTCCTCTACCTCTTAGTTTAGACGCTAACTACTGACCTAGTTAGTTAGTTGTATGAAAAGGTCACATACAAGCAGAGTGTAAAGGGTAGGATCAGGATAAGATCTGAAAGGTTTTTCTTGTTTGAAGGTACCCAAAAACAAAAAAGGAAAACTATTATTGTTAAATTTTCAGAATTGTGATTTTCTGCATTTTTTTTCTCAGATTCTTTTAAGGGAGGGTTTTTGAACTGTCTCAAACTCCTAAGGTGAGGTGAATCCAGATTATAATAAAAATTTTGTGTGCTAAATTGACCTTCTAGTTTTATTTATTCTGACTTATTTTTCTTAGCAATTTCATTAAGGAATATCAGGCATGCTGGACACCAAATTCCGATGTTCTGTGCAGTAAAAGGATCAAATTCAAGGCATTTTTTGAGCACTGCCAAGATAAAATCGGCTTTGATGCTGTGGCCATAGGGCACTATGCTAAAACTTCTTTTGGTGAAGAATTAGAAACTTTTGATGCTTCAAAGGGTAACAACAATTTATTGTTTTTTAAATAGAATCTTGCTTTTAGCAAAGACTTATTCAATAATAAGTAGTATATCAATTGATGCTACTACTACTAACAACTCACCGCAGTATCAAGTCGACTGAGGTCAACGCAACTATGCGCACTCATCGTCTATTTTAATCTATCCAAAGCCCCTCTCTTTACCCCCTCCAAGTATGTTCCCATTTCTCTTGAATCTTTCCTTACGACATCCTTCCGCCCCAACTAAGGGAAGCCTGTTTTCTGTTTAGCGCTAGACGGTTAGCCGAAAAGAATACTCTTTGGTAATCTGTCATCCTTAATCTGCATAACGTACCCTAGCCATCTCAAACGTTCTTTCATAATAGCCCTAGGAAGCGGGATTGAACCACACTTTTCGTACAGCCTACTGTTTTTTCGGCTCGAAATTCGGCTTGAGAGTTAAAATTCGACTCGAGTTGAATGTGGCTGCACTTTGCAGGAAACTAGTACACTTATACTGTGCCTTCTTAAACATTGAAAAGATTATCAATACCATGTGATCTCTGCCTATGTTAAAAGTTTAATTTTGTATATTACATAGAAATGATGTCACTACTGTTAATTGTTACTAATTATTTCTGTCATGACAAATCTCCTACAGAATTCAAAACGAGCTTGGTGTCATTTATTCACTATAATTTATTTATTAATTTGTTTGTTTATTTAGTCATTTATTTTTTTATTTAACATCAATGTCACATATATGACCTATGATTATGGCAATGCATGTGACAATAATTTACATTCCATTCTCTTAAGCAGAGCAAGCTCTATTGACTGATTCAACTCATTTTCTTGTATCGTGCTTGGCTCCTAAGATGTTTAAATATTTCTTTTCTTTCCCGAGTTTGTTATTTTTTCTCAGTCGTAGAAATTCGTAGTTAGAATTTCTTAGATGGCGAAAGAAAACTCCCCTTTTCAGACAATTACTTACTTAATTCTCAAACTGGGCTGGCGTTGAGAGCGTCTTCAGCCTTCTCCACGTGGGATGGTCTGCAGCAAGGGCCTCCGCATCAGATAGCAAAATTCCAACTTAGTCCAGGAAATTCCCGAGACTATCACTCCACTGAAACTTGGGTCTTCCTCTTGGACGCGTCCAGCCACTACTGGTTGGTAATTGGTAATTATTTACTGTAAAATAAGAAAAGAAATACGAAAAGAGAAACAAACAACAAAAAAAACTATTTTTTTCGCTGTAAAATTTCTCCTTGTAGAATGCCGCCTTTTGAATTACCTCTGTGAAGCATCAATTACTGTTCTCAAACCTTTAAGGACTCAAAAACTTCAAGCTTTAAAGACAGCTCAAAACGGGGAGAGTAGAGCAATGTATTGGATCACAGAAATACAAAGAAATATAATTTTAGTTTGACAGACGATCTAAAAGAGCTGTCAAGTGAGGCCTGAGACCTGTTTTTAAAATAGGTCTTTAACTTTGAATTGACTAAACTATCTTGCTTTGCTCAATTTTTATCACTTTTTATTTGCATTTCAATTTCCCTTTGAATTGGGCTTTGAATTTATTTCAACCAACAATTTCAAAGGAAAGGGAAACACAATGACTAAGCTAGTAGAAGTAAATGTCAAAAATTCATCCTTACCTCCAACTAAGCGTCTTCTCAAGAGTGCCCACCAGGCAATTTTCTCAGGTGGATGGGCAAGGTCTATCAAAACTCTTGATTTTACTATTACATAATTTTTTCTCTTCTTTTGATTGACCCACCTTTTAATTGTTTTCTTGTTTCTCGTAAGGATGGGGTATCGTCTTTTGCCCACTGGCACTTCCTGGTAGCACCTACGGTTTTCACTGTGCTAAAGGAGAATAATATAAACGTTCTTGGTAAACTGGAAATATTTTCTTTTCAAATCACTGATATGTGATGCAGAAGCTTTAAACAAATATCGTTTTTTCATGCTAAGTCACTTCTGACTCTTTTCACAAAGTTTTGAAGCAAAAACTGGGTACATCGCTGCTACTATATGCTGATTAATTACCATTACAAATTAATCTTTGAAGCAGCAAAAGGAATAGACGCCCTTTGTCTCTGGGACGGACCCAATCTGAATTTTCGGTTTCATTTTGGCCTATCTTACAGCATTTACAGGCAAGCTACAGCCCAGATTAACCGATGAAATATTTAAAAATAAAACTCTCCTAGCTTAAAAATTCTCTCTAATTTTAATCGGACAAACATACTGGAGAAACAATTATATTTTAAAAGAGAGGCTCACTTGGGTCTCCAGAAATTGTGTTTCTTTGTCAGCCTTGATTTTTAATTCAGCATGTTAACCCTTTGATGCCTGAAGGTTCCCTCAGGAACCATGAACTTTTTAATTTATTTTAATCCTGACCGTTTGACCTATTAACGTCAATCCGTTTGCCATTGTCTCAATCTGATCTACCTAGACAGGTTTGTATTTTTCTTAGTCCGTAATCTGTCACCCTTGTGTGAGGTAATGAAGTTTGAACCTGTGCCCTCTAGCCTTGCTTGTTTTTCCTGAAAGGTGAGAATACTTTTTTGTGAATAACTTTATTGTTTATTGTGCTAGAGTTTTCATTCCAAAAGTTTTAGAAAGAGGATGTTTTTTTTGTTCAGATGAGCTATCATACACTCCTATAGCTGGAAAACCAGAGGATAGAAACGACCCCCAACGTCGTGGTTCCTCTGGGAACCATTCGGCGGTAGCGAGACCAGATGAGACGGTAAGCCGTAAACAGTGTGAGATGCCTAGATATCATGAAAACAGTTGCTTTACACCATTGGAATCAAATTTTGAGAGCTAGACCATGTCTCGACCATGTTCTGTGGCTTCAAGGAACCATCCGGCATGCATAGCTCCGAAATTTATCGCTCGGAAGAGCCATCTAGACAAGAACTGGTGGAGTTGCCGTCGTCAATAACAATTTAGGGGAGACCAGGGTTGACCCGGACGCGATTTTTTGAAACGGCATATCTTCTAAGCCATTGACTTTTCTCCAGTTCTGACTTCACCATAAAATGCGTATCCGTTTGGACTACCTTCGAGATTTTTTTCAGATTTTTCTACAAAAAGGGAAAAACAGATTTTTATTTTTTTTCATTTTTTTGAAATGTCCGAAACAACCCCTACCCACGGGGTTGGATCGGACGGCCCCAGTATTGGTTCGGACACCATGCTAAACCATTAGATTTCGACTTCTTTTTATTTCAAATATGCATAAAAGTATAAAAAGTAAAAAACAGTACTTCAGCTATATAAAATGACAAAAAAGCTTTAAAATGACACACCATTCACCGGAGTTGGTACGAGCTGAGATTTTACTCAAAGACCGCTTAGTATACCACTAAAATATATTCCTAATGCGAACTGCCGTACTTACTTAGTAGAAATACTTATTTTCAAGCATTCATCCGTGTATTTTCTACCCTAAATACCAACCTTTTAGAGACGGGGTTGGTTCGGACAGATAAAAAAAATGTCCGAACCAACCCCCAATCACCGTGTCCGGCCCAACCCCATGTGTCCTCGTGCGACGTCAAAGTGATTTGAAAAAAAATCAAATAGATGGCGCTCAATAAACCGCTCTAGAATCTTTCTGTGTGAGCTACTTTTCTCCTGAAAAAATGTCATTGCAAATCCAGCAGCCTGGTCCACTCTATTAAACTCCAAACAGAGACCCTTGAAAAAAATTCTTACCTTAAAAAACACTTTTTGCAAAATACAAACAAATGGCTGCGTGTATCTAGATCCAAACTGGCTTGATAATAGGGCAATAGATGGTGCACCTTTCGTGATTTTTTGAGAATTTTTACTCAACCGCAAGGTGTCCATACTTGACTGTCCAGATCAACCCCGTGTCCGGGTCAACCCCGGTCTCCCCTACTAGACTGTTACCAAATATATTTTTTACAGTGCAGAAATGGACCAGCCTTCTCCGAGTACATCAAAAACTGTGGAAGATGAGTATTCGGCTGTCCAGCGAAGACTTCGAAGACGCCCCGTGTCATTAGCACAGGCTCTGAATTTTGTTCTTTGCCCGGAAGACAACTCGGACCTCGAAGATCTGTCTGATGAAGATGAGGACCCATCTGATCCTAGTTTTCTCCTTCCTGATCCTGATAATAACCCGCAGGAAGAAGAGATTGAAGAAGAAATAGAAAGCGGTCGAATTGAAGCTGACGACCACAACAGTGAGGATGACCATGAGGACGTCAAGATCGCCAGACAAAATGCCACGAGCTCAGGCACTGCTGCTTCGAAACCAAGCAAACGACGGGACCTTGCTTGGAGAAAAGTGGATTTCGTCCAGCCAGATGCTGCGTGGAAGGATCATCTTGTCGTCGACCAAGAAATGAGTGGCAAGACACCCCTGGAATTTGTCAGGCTGTTTTTTGACCAAGGCATGGTCAACCATATACGTGACCAAACGAAAATTTACGCTCTTCAAAAAGATGCCAAAGAATTTGGAGTTTCATCTGCCGAGGTGGAGTGCTTCTTAGGGATCCTTGCATTCACAGGAATAGTGAAAATGCCGTCATACCGCAGTTACTGGTCAAACGAAACGCGCTACCCTGTAATAGCTGATGCCATGTCGCGTGACAGATTCGAGCAGATCAAAAAGTATCTTCATTTCAACGACAATCTTACCCAGAAACCACGAGGAGACCCTGGGCACGACAAGATCCACAAAGTTCGTCCTCTGATAGAGATGATCAGAGATAACTTTATGAAGATACCCCCAGAAGAACACCAGGCAGTAGACGAGCAAATTTTGCCGACAAAACAGAGGATTTCGTTGAAGCAGTACAATCCCAAGAAACCGCATAAGTGGGGTTATAAGTTCATCTCAAGGGCTGGGGAGAGTGGTTTCGTTTACGACTTTGAAATGTATACGGGTACGGGGTCGGTTGATGTCAGTGACCTGGGAGTTGGAGCTGATTTTGTCCTGCGGCTTGCAAGAGGAATACCCAAGCACAAAAATTACAAGCTATTCTTTGACAATTGGTTCTCCTCGTTAGACTTGGCACAAACACTAAGTGATCAGGGCATACTTACACTGGCCACAGTGAGGGCAAACAGGTTGAAAGGCTGTGCTTTGGAATCAGACAGCAAATTGAAAGCCCGAGGAAGAGGCTCTTACGACTGGCGAGTGGAAACGCAGTCGAATGCCATTGTGATGAAGTGGTATGACAATAAGCCAGTCCACTTGATTTCGACCTATGCCGCCCTAGACCCAGAAGATACGTGTAGGCGGTGGGATGGTAAACGAAAAGAATATGCCGATGTCAAGCGACCATATTGTGTGAAGGAGTACAACCGCTTTATGGGTGGTGTAGATCTTGCCGACATGTTGCTGGAGCTTTACAGGATCGACTTCAAGTCACGGAGCAAATGGTACATGAGGATCTTCTTCTTCTTGTTTGACCTCTCCGTTGTGAATGGCTGGCTCTTATACCGCAGGTGTCTTGCTGCTGGGCAGGAACCAATGAACCTGCTACAGTTCAAGACAGATGTGGCACGTGCACTTCTATCTGGTGCATCTTTGGCAACACCAAAGAGAGGTAGACCTTTCAGTGACGCAGATACCAACTCTCAGAAAAAAAGAAATTATACTTGTCGCCCCCCAGATTCGACAAGACTCGACGGACAGGGGCACTTCCCGGCTTGGATAGAGAGCAAACAGAGATGCAGAGTATGTGTACAAGCTCATTCCAAAGTGAAATGCGTAAAATGTGAAGTGTCCTTGTGTTTCACACCCAACAGGAATTGTTTTCTGACTTACCACACTATGTAGCCGATCAGAGTGTTTTTGTGCCATGATTGCCGGATGGTTCCTGTGGGAACCATTTTTTTATTTCATCATCTTTATCAATACATTTTTTTTCTTGCCATTTCTGTCGTGGAATAGGTCATAACGAAGCCTGGAAACGGCCGAAATATTTTTCCCATTCTTTTTTCATAATTCAGGCATCAAAGGGTTAAATTAGTTGCTATCCCGTTAGTTATTATATTCAGTTAGTGACTGGTCGCAGGCAATGCAGTATGAATGGAAAGTATGAAGCTTACATAAACTAAAGTTTGGGTGAGAAAAAGTTGACGCATCAGGGGGAGAAGGAAGCGGGTCCACTCCCCCCTCCCCCCCCCCAAAAAAAAAACTTTTATTACAAATGTTTGCTTGCATCAGACATCTTACCAATGAAGCATAAAACTCATCAAAATATACGGTAAGTGAAGAGAAATCCAATTTCCTCCACTAGGATTTTAAGGATTGACGCACTTGGCCTCGGGTGCAGAATTTTCATGCTCTCCGTCCACCATTTTGTTAGTAACATCATTAAAAATGTCCCATTTAATTGGGTCTTGTGAATAGATGGAAAACTTTTAAATGAATAGATGGAAAATTTATTTAAAAATAAATAAAAGTTACTCCTCTGATAGAATGGGTTAGCACTTCTAAGTTCTGTCATGATAAAGATTTAAAGAAAAAAAATTGCTGGTTTGAAGTTACTTTAATTTTAGGTGTTCGACTTTTGAAGTCTTTTGACCAATTAAAGGATCAGACATTTTTCTTGTCACAGATACCCCAAGATGCCCTTCAGTTCACAATGTTTCCCGTTGGTGGAATGACCAAAAATATTGTTAAAGAAATAGCAAACTCTGCAGGATTAAGCAAGATTTCCCAGAAAAAAGAGAGCACTGGAATATGTTTTGTTGGCAAAAGACATTTTCAGGATTTCATAGCACATGTAATTAATATCCTTTTATTTACTTTTTTGTAGTATTTCTTGTGTTATTGCTCTGCCTTTGCGTTGAACGAAAGAGAAATATAAAGGAATCTCATTTCTTAATGTTAGAGTTTGTATATCTGAAAGTTGTAACACCGGGAATACGAGAAATATAACCAGGTTTTACTCTTCAAAGTTCTTTGCAATAAACAATATTTGTTAACTTAATATGCCTAACGCTGACTTAGTGGTGGACTCCTTTGCCAGTGCTTAATAACTCTTGTGAGTCTCATCGAAAATCAACTACATAAGTTGATGCTAGATTTTTTTTTTCTTCTTTTTTTTTATGACGAAAATAGGTACAGTTGTTCACCGTAAAGTATGAAGAAAACTATTAAGTTACTTAATTTTAATTGTCGTTGGCTCTAACCGCTTACGGGGGCGTAATTCTTTCAAGATTCTGGAGGGAGGGGGGATTTGGAGCTGATTTTTCAAAGTGAAATGATAATGAGCAGTTTCATTTCAAGAATTAAAACAAAATAAGAAAGGGATTTTTCACTAATCGAGCAAGGTGAAGCGACGCTTCTTCAAATTCACAAATTTGTTCACTGCGCGATTGACGTTAAGCTTCTTCGCTTTTTTAGGCTCGGTACCAATGACCAAAAGGTCACTTGGTCTTTCATCTGAAATAGACGTGTGAAGATATGTTTTTGTGTGTTTCTTTTAAGAAAAACATCGTTCTTTTGATGATGTCATCGCTTGACTTTTTGATACATTAAAGAATCAGGCTTCAATTGTTTTGAGGCACAATCACTTGGACCAAGCATCTGAGTCATCGTCTCAAGGATTAGTAGAAACTCTGTGTCTAAAGTAGTAGGCAACCCAAATGCTTTTCTGCTGTCGTCTGCTGTTCCTTCGCTTGATACGGCCTGCAAAGTGTCCATGATTGCTCTCAGTCTTAAAGCAATTGTCTGTAGAGAACTATGCCAGTAAGGCCACTTTGTTTCGACGAGCCGTTCTAGTTCTTATGATTTTTCACGACGCTTTTGCTGGATCTTGATAAATAGTTCATTACGTGGCCCGCTTGACGTAGAGGGCTTGACAAGTTTATAAAAAATTCTCTGACGTTAGAACAGTCATTAATGGACTGAACTATTATCAGGTTCAAACAATGGGCATGACAATGAATGTACCTTACTTGCGGTGCAAGTTCCTCCATCAAAGCTTGAATTCCATTTCAGGCTCCAGTCATGCTTCTGGCTTCCGTCATAATACTTGGCTACACAGCTCTCCCAAGGTAGGGAGAACAGTGGTTGAACTTCGTTTAATTTAAGTTTATATATATATATATATATATATATATATATATATATTTCTTTTTAGTATTGTGCTGAAGACGGCCCTTGGACATAGGGTCGAAATATCCACTGAATTGATTTCCATTGTCTTGAAAAGAATTTCCCTATTGCTTCTACTTTGTGTTTGTTTGTTATGGAAAGGCAGTGTGGTCTTCGTTGCTATTTTTAACAAATCTCACAATAAGGCTCGGTTGTTGTTTCTTATATTTATCTTTAGTTTCATTAGCTAAGAGCGACCAGCCTTTACAATTGATTTTTTCGTAATGTCTCTAAGGGAATCTTCAATTACTTGGAGAATTTCAATTTGGTTCTCTGCACTAGTTTAGGCCCATATCGCTCTCTTACTGAGTCATTCCCATCTAAAAAGATGAGTTTTAGTATTTCAAGAAAATTTCCACGGTTTCCTGAATCCTCCTCTTCATCGTGCCCCCTGAATTCCAATCGCTGATGGAAAAGAACGTTCATCGTGTTAACCAATGTTGTAACTTGTGCACGGTTTTTCTCAAACGTTTCTTTTCGGGCCTTGACAACAGCTGATGCTATGGAAGTCCTAGTCCCTGCTTTAATTGATTAATACTCGATCCAGCTTGAGTAACTAGATTCATGGAAGGCTGATTCTTCATGTTTTTATAATTTTTCACACAGTATCTTCCATTTTTGGACCCCGATGTCAACTAAATCTCCTGCTCCTGTGATAACGTAGCCAGGATTACTGAAAATGGAGAAATGCCTACAGCAAATTCAAAAGGCAGCATACCTTCAGGATAGAGTATTTGATCCATTCTGTTGAGTAGGGTTTCTCGGAGAATCGTTGACCGTTAGTAAGGCGATATCTTGGCAGTTTAGGCTGAAAAGGGGCATCAGTTTTGTCCAATGAAAGGTCCACTTTTGGAGTTGAAGTTGGTAGCCAAGACACTGTATCTGTATTCATCGTGACAGTTGACACGGTAAGGGCTGGGTAGTCCTGAAAAAGAAGTCAAACGATTTATCAAATCACATAACGGTCTATAGCTCGGAAGGAGTAAGAGGAAAAAAGAAATCTCTTATAAGACAGAGAAAAAAAATCCTAGTGAGTTGTGCAAAATTTCCGTTATTTTTTTTTAGAAAATAATAAAAATCATTTTTTCCTCTTCTACTAAAAAGTGCTCAATTGTAATAAAACAAAGCTGTCCTAGTTCTGAAAGTAAACCTCATAGGGATCTGGTGATGTCGGACTCATGTAAAACATTGAATTATCTCTTCGAGAACTTAAGATCCAAATTTTCCATCTCATTTAGATTTCTGGCAAATAACTGGAAAAGTCGCCGCTTCGAATTCTTTTACTTTTTTTCATCGATTTTTGATTTTAAAGTCTATTCTAGTTTTTTTTTTATCAAGTAATACTATGAAAATTAAGCAAGAAGACCTGAACTCTATAATATAAAAAAATGCTTCCTAGAATTAGAAATAATTTCTAAAGTTGGTACCTTGCATATTTTTCCCGTGACCTTCTACAGTTTTTTCTCTTAAAAAGCTAGATTCTTTTTAAAGCACATAGAGAGGTCTTTATATTCTAAGAACTGGACCTTCCATTAATTTTCCCGAAATAAAATTCCGTCTGTGTTTTTTCCATCAGGAAAAATGATTTTGCGGATCTGCTACATTTTATTTAAGTAAAGCTCTGTCGCTTCGAGGGTGCCTTTATAGATCCAGATGAGCTCTTATAGTTTTGCGAAATAATACCGGAAATCCTGATTTCAAAATACTCAGTTCTGATTTTTTTTTTTTTTTTAATATTATTACTTTAATGCAAATAATATATTAGCCGAGTAGTGTTATAAACGAAAGCAAGAACACCTGAACTCTTCTATATGTGAAAATGAAGCGTATAATTAAAAATAAATTCTTTATTGAGATGTCATCATGCATCTATTGTCTTTGGAATTTTGGAAAACTTAAAACTAAGTTTGTTTGGACCTACAAGAATTTTTCTGACGCAAATACAAGAACCTTTAATAGTACAATGAAAATTGAGTAAGAAGAATATGCTAAATTGTTTCTTTAAGTTAGAAATAACAACTCTTGAATTCGTCATCCCGCATCAGTTTTTTGACTTACTAGAGCTAACTTTTTTCTCTAGATAAGCTGTATTTTTTTCAGTGCCGATATACGGTTGTTCATCTCCTAAGAACGGGAGTTTACATCAGTTTTCTCGAAATCGGCAATTTTTTTTCTATTTCGGTATTTTGATATTACAAATTTGCTACATTTTGTCAGAGTAAATAAGCAAAGCTTCGAAGATAAATCTTTAAAAACCAAGCTAAGTGAAAATTCCATACCTAAAATTTTTTGGAAAAAAAAAAAAACACCAGAAAAATATCAAGTCGTGATTTTTTTTTTTTTAGTTTTTTCAAAAACTTTCGATTTTAATGTTTATTATATTTTATTAGTCTAATACCGAGGAAAGTAAACAGGAAGACGTAAACTTCTATTTATGCAAAAATGAAGCACACATCCTAAAATAATTTTTAAAGTTGTCATCGCACATCAATGGATGAAATGGCATATACCAATTCCAAATTTAAGTCTGGTTATCTGTCAACTGGGCCTCGAGTTCAGGCGCATCTAAACATGCAATGGAAAATACAATCTTGTACCCTGTCAGACTAAAACACAGGTTTGGCTCCACAACTATGACCTGTGGGTCACACTTGCTGCAACATCCCACTGTGCCTTGGCACCGAAGGTTTAGTTCCTAGATTCCCGCCAGAAAGGGATTTTTGTATCCGATTTTCCCTTAAACTTCTTTAAACAGCACATCTCGTAAGCGTTTTACGGCGATGAAGACACATCCCCTACTTGTTTTTGTCAAAAAGGTTTTAATTACCGTAAAATTGGTACAGAAGGTGCCGTCTTGCGGTAGTCAAAGCAACACTTCATCAATTAGAACATAGTATTTACTCATCCTTGAACAGGCACCTTCTTCTCGAAAATAATCTTCGAAAATTTAAAAATAGCTTTAACCCTCCCTTGTAATTTATGGTGTGGGGGCCCTAGGGTCAGTTTTTTTCAATTGAAAAAAAAGTTTTGAACTAGCTAAAGCAAACAATAAAAATAAACTAAAATAATAATTTCGTAACAACGATAAAATACTAATAATGAAAGCATTATCAACTAGATGCTAAACAAAAATTTTTTCTATTAATATACTATATTACCTGGTACTTGTAATGCGGTTTGAGCAAAAGAACAATTTTACACAGTTTTCTTGGGAGAACAAACAAATCGACAAAAAAATTGCATACAAGGTTATATCGAAGATTCAAACCTACTCTAAAGGTGTGAAAAGGTTGTTTTAATACGGAAATCAATTAGAATATTGCTGTATTAATGAGAGAAAGTAATCTATGCAAGAGGATTATCCTGCGCATGTCATATCGCTAATAAAGTTTCAAGGCTTCCCTGTTCCCATAATACAATAAAGGCAAAGGTATACAAAAGAAAACTGACCTGTTCCTGTGGATATTTGAATTTTGTAGGCCTTTCTTAGTTTTGACGAAATTTTTGAAGACGCTGAACTTGAGCTTGGGGGGGGGGGGCAAAGTAGAAACTGTGGGTCAGTTGCTCGTTAAGTCTCCTGTAAAGGTTTTCTATGCTGTTCGGATATGTCGCTATAGTTTTCCAACCTTTAGTGAAGTTATGCTTTCGCCTGGTTAGTGGTCATCTAGTTTGATCTGAAAATAAACAATTACATGTGAAATAGCAATATTGTAAATTGAGGATTTTGATAACATGCTCAAAAATTAGGCACATCACTGAAAAATGTGAGGTAATGTGATCCTTTTCACGGATAGTTTTATAAAAGACTTATAAGAATTTTTAGAAGAAATACAATGAAGTACTTATTATCGAGATTCCATTCACCGCTGGCTTAAAACTAAAAGTACTGACGTTACCATAAGACATGTCCCATTTTTCTTTGTGCCTTCGGGTAACAGATGTGTAATATGGATGTATTCTTTTATCAAATGCGTCCGCCTGGAGACCTCCCTATACTAGAAAAACGGAGTATAAAGGAAGCTAAAGCTAAAAAAAAATTTACATTTCGCCTGGAATATATTTTAGATCAACAGATCCTTCCAGAAAAACTGTCTTATACCTTCTTAAATTTTCAACTGTTTCATTCATTCTCTGCCTTTTCAGTACATTTTACCCAATCCTGGTCCCTTTGTTCACATAGAAACCAAGGAAGTAATGGCTCAGCACCAGGGAATCCATAATTGGACTACAGGACAGCGTTGTCTTATTGGCAGGGAGAAGGTTAGACACTTCGTAGCGGAAAAGGATCCTACAACAAACTCAATTTTCGTCGTAAGTATTCGAATTCTACAGCTTTGCAAGCAAAGCTGAAATAGTGATAGTTGCCACAAGTAAAATATTCAATGCCTTTTTTGTTCACTTATTCTCCTGTTCTTTTGTTGTTTTTCTTACATAGTAAGTCTGCTAATCTAGTTAGTAGAAATAAACACGGTCAACTATGCTTATTAACTATTTGACACAGCGCCGTATATCTTTTCACAGTTGTATTACTTAAACTTTATTTTATGCAATCTTATGAAGCAAATTTTGTCCTTAACGTTGGCAGTTCTAAGTAAATTCAAACTGTTTTGGAATAGCCAAGTGCCAAAAATCAGTAACAGCAATAAATAGAATTTCTCGATGAGAAATCAATAAACTTGAAAATAAATTAGCAAATTTTTCGTGGAAACTGTTTCATCCGTGATCAGAGCTTGAGTCTCCATCTCCATTTGGGACTTTAAAATTTTGAATAGTTTGTTTATAATGATTGTGATGATTTTAGACCACGATCATGATGGTTTCCTGAATTTTTGCGTTAGGCTACAGAAAAGGGGCTTGTTTAAGTGCGAAAGGTTACGCTTAGTATAACTTAGCATAGCCATATAGAATAGAAAGTTACGTACGTAGTATGAAATCTCCTTAAAGGAGATATCCCATCACTCTTCTTCTTCTGACGAAACCTTTATACAGGAATTACACGGGATATCTTTTTTTCATTTTTTTTTAGCTTATTACCGTTGGATCTCTAATAAATATTGCAAGTACTGTACATCTTTACACAACGCGTGGTTCCCGCGTTCAAGACCTCTTCTGCTTAGGAAGAAGTAGGTGAAGTGTTTTTTTTTTTTTTTTTTTTTGCACAACGTGTATAGAACCTGTCCCTTACAGAGAAATATAGAAATCAACTTGAAAGAATTCAGAAGAGAGTCTGTAAAATCGGGCCAAATTAAAATTACTATGAACAAAGCTTGAGTCAACTCAAGCTCCAGACCCATGATGAAAGGAGGCTTGAAATGCTGATGAAGTTTGGAGCTGACATCCTGAAGTCCTCCACACACCAAAATATCCTGCCTCCGTTTACTTCAGAGACCCACGCAATTGTTTTAAGGAGTGTTTTATTGTTTTTGAAAAGTGAAAAGAAGATAACAGCCGAATATTTTTACTTTTTTCTAGTATTTTGTAACCGGTGATTTGAAGTAAAATCTTCTAACTGGAAGCCATTGTCCAAGTGGCTGGACAACGCCCCCTATCTTCTCTTGAACCCCAATTTTTTTATTGATGTTATCTAAATCTACAACTTTTTTCGTCGGGAAAATTTGAATTTCATGAAGATTGAATATCGGGAAGTACTTCCAGACTCAGGAAGTTAGGGAATCTGGGGGACGAGTTTCAACCCGAAATGATAGCTATATTTGGGTTCAACATTGTATTCTGAGTTGAATGGTATGTTTATTTCTCAGATATCTCATTATGGTCCTATATATTGGGTCGGTTGTAGTTAAACGACCGGTCCTAATTAAATCGGATCTTTTATGCTCAGGATGACTTTTGTCATGTATTATTTGATAGAGTTTATATATATATGATATATATATATATATATATATATATATATATATATATATATTATATACATATATATATATATATATATATATATATATATATATATATATATATATATTATATATATTATATATATATATATATGTATATATATACACATTTTTGTCTGTTTTGTCAAGACAAGACAAGTTTTGTCTGGTAGCCTTTGAGCTGGAGATGCTGCCTTATCGGGTGTGTGTGTGCTAGGGAGCGGGATTTATCTCCTGAATTAAGTACAGCTATACAAATACTACAAGTAGTTTAACTCCCACTAGGGGATTTTTTCTACTTTCAGACTTGATTTTACTAAATTTTGAGGTACGACTCAAAATTGGATGTACGATAATGTACGACTTTGTCTAATTTTGACTGTGGTTGCCATTACCTGCAACTGTGACTAAACGCATAGAAAAAACGCATCACAAATTTGTTTATATTCGTTTTTTTATGTACAGTTTTATTTCCAGGCCCCTGGAACCGATCATCCATCTTTATATAGGTCAATATTCTTTACGGATCGACCACATTGGATTCATAGTTGGCCCAGACCAACGAGGGCGCTCACTCCTGGTCAGGTATGTTAATGCAACGAGCTCTCGATTGTTTATGGCGATAATGGGGAAATATGTTGCAGATCACTCAATTTCACGGTAAAGAATGACATTATGAGCACGGTCAAAAGTAGTATATTTTTTTGTCTTTTGGTCAAGAACAGTGATAACTGTTCTTATTATAAAACAAAATCAAAAGCATAATTTAATGCAATTTGAATTCACATCTGACCACTTTTTACCATGGCTTGACTCTCAGAAATCCTTGTACAAAACAGATTGTTGATACTGACAGAAGTTAAAAGTTTTCTTTTATCATTTTCGATTACCTAAAAGGACATCGTCATCATAAGGGATAAAATCAGCGTTATCAGCTGTTTACAAGAATAGGGGATTGTAATTGACCTAATCAATACGTTTTAGGCCTCATAATATGGAAGGGGCAAGATATACCATAGAAGTGTAAAAATATAAAACAGAAGGAATTTTACGTTAGACGTCAGAAAAACTGGGGGGACATCTGCCTTCCTGCCCAGCCGTGTTGTGCCAAGTACTTCTATTTTTTACTTAAGTAAAATTACTCAGAGAAATTTTTACTTAAGTACAAGTATTAAGTACTTCTCTAAAAATATACTTAAGTAATAAGTACTTCTGAAAAAGTACTTCAGTACTTAAGTACTCTAGTAATAATTTTCTACTTACAGCAAATAACACGCAAAACACTTGTTTAATATCCGTTTGCTTTCCGAATTAAATAAAAAAAAACAACTAGTTATTTAACTGAAAGTAAGGAGCCAAATTAAAACTTAAAATGAACAGAAATTACTCCGTATATGAAATGGGTTGTCCCCTCCGCAATCCCTCGCTCTTTACGCTAAAGTTTTTAATTGTTTTAAAAAGTAGAATTGTGGCAAAGTCAAACTTTAGCGTAAAGAGCGAGGGACTGTGGAGGGGACAACCCATTTCATATACGGAGTAATTTCTGCTCGTTTTAAGTTTTAATGTCGCTCCTTACTTTCAGTTAAAAAAAACTATTTTTTTATATTTAATTTCTGAACGTTTTTGAATTAATGCATGTTTGATTTTGGCTCTCCGCGCATAAATTATTAAAATGAAATTTGCATATTAATTCTTTTTTTTTAGCTAAATGGCTTTCTTTTAGTCTGATCAGACGATTTTGAGAAATAAGGGGTGGGGAAGGAGGCTTAGTCACGCTCCAATTTTTCGGTTACTTAAAAAGGCAACTAGAACTTTTAATTTTTAACGAACGTTTTTATTAGTATTAACTTAATTAAGCATTATTAGTATTAACTTATTAGTATTAACTTAAACGTTTTTATTAACTTAAGAATTAACTTACGTAAGAAACTTTTATATTCTTATATTTTTATTATGTATATGAGGGGGTTTGTCCCCTTGTTAAATCCTCGCTCTTTACACTAAATCTTAAATTTTGTCCCAATTCTTTAAGAATAACCCCTGAATCAGAAAGCCCGTAGAATAAATAGTTTAAACTACTAAAAATACTTTAGCATAAAGAGCGAGGTATTTATCTTTTCCTAAATACCTCGCTCTTTATGCTAAAGTATTTTTAGAACCCTCATATGCGTAGTAATCGCTGTTCGTCTTAAGTTTTAATGCTACTCCTTACTTTCAATTAAAAAAACTTTTTCATGTTTATTTTTTCATTGTTTTTTTTTTATAGTAATGCTAGAAAATCCCGCGCCCTTTTCATTGAATTTTTCTTCCCCATGACATATTCCTCCAAGGAAAGATCCTCCCACATAGCCCCCTCCTCTCAACCCCACCCCCAGACCAAAAAAATCCCCCTGAAAACGTCTGTACGCTTCCCAATAACCATTACTGTATGTAAAGACTGTTCAAAGTTTGTAACTTGCAGCCTCTCCCCCAGGGACTGTGGGGGGTAAGTCATCCCCAAAGACATAGTTATTATGGTTTTCGACTATGTGGAACATAATGGCTATCTCAAAATTTTGATCCGTTGACTTTGGGAAAAAAATGAGCGTAAGAGGTGCCCTCCAATTTTTTTGGTCACTTAAAAAGGGCACTAGAACTTTTCATTTCCGTTAGAATGAGCCCTCTTGCGACATTCTAGGACCACTTGGTCAATACGATGACCCCTGGAAAAAACAACAACAAATAAACACGCAACCGTGATCTGTCTTCTGGCAAAAAAAAAAATACGAAATTCCACATTTTTGTAGATAGGAGTTTGAAATTTTTGCTATAGGAGTCTCTGATACGCTGAATGCGATGGTGTGATTTTCGTAAAGATTCTATGACTTTTAGGGGGTGTTTCCCCCTATTTTCCAAAATAAGGCATATTTTCTCAGGCTCGTACCTTTTGATGACAAAAACTATCTTTGATGAAACTTATATATTTAAAATCAGCATGAAAATCCGATTCTTTTGATGTATCTTTTAGCATCAAAATTCCGTATTTTAGAGTTTCGTTTACTATTGAGCCGGGTCGCTCCTTACTACAGTTCGTTACCACGAACTGTTTGATAGACAAGATAAGCAAGATTCTGATGAGAGATCGACCGCTTTTCAGAAAAACAGACAGTTTTCATGAAAAAAATCAACTGGTTTCACGAAAAATCGAATTTTACTTCAATTAAGATATAAAAAAAAAAGAATTTACAAAGAACATTCATTACAGCTTGATCATAAATGAACTAAATTTCTTTCTTGCTCCTTTCAACAGCAGAAGCTTTTCAAACACACCATCTCCGAGTATGTTTCCTTTTGGAGTAAAAATTCCACCACCTACCGAAAAAAGTCGTTCTGCAGGTGCAGACGAAGGAATGATACAGTTGTACTTCCTGAAAACTTTCTTTACCCTTGGGTACACTTTGAGCACAGATAATTCCTTTTGCCTCTCATTCAAATATAAAAAAACCTCCACATTCACAGAATTGGTTTCACGGCCATGGTTGCCAGAACTATCAGAAGCAGTTTCTTCATTACTAAGATCAAAGTATTCATCTCCAGACAAAAAGTTACCTTTATCAGCCTCGTAAGTACTTCTAAAATCTTCGACCTTTTTTGCTTCATCCACCAAGAGTTCAACTGCTACATCCTTCTGGTTATCAGGAAACCACTTCAATTTGAAGAAAGGATGACTTGCCGTGGCAGTAACATAGTCTCTTGCAAAAAGAACTATCTCGTCCAAGATCGCGGGGAATCTTTTTTCGAGACCCACAAGTAGAGCATGTACTAAAGGCTGTCTGACTTTCGCCAAATCTTTCAACTTTTTGAGCTTCCTTTCAAGCGATTTGATTGTAGGATAAATAGCACCAAAGTAGCATTTTTCCTCTCCCTGAAGAATATCCAATGCCACTGCTACTGGCTCCATAATTTTCATGTGTTCTTCAAGAATTTCAACATCACGAGAAGTTAGCCTTGGTTTTTGCAAAGCATCCCATACGACAACAAGCTTTCTAATTTTGTGACAATCCATCAAACGTTTGACACTTTCATACTTCGAGTTCCACCTGGTTGCCATTTGTCACAGTAGGCTTTATCAGCATCGGTGGATGCAGGCTGGTTAAGTGTGTGGCTGACACACCTGAAGTGTAGAGGAAGTTGGAAATACTCGGGGTCGTCATGAGAATCGAGTATCTCTCCAACGTTTGTAAAAGAGAATGAGCCATTCTGGCCTGCTTCATCTTTATTTTCTTCATCATGCAGCAAAGAAATTTCCCTTAAGTTTTACTCGGTGAGCTATAATCAGGCAGTATTATCTTCATTATCTTCACCTTCAGACAAACACGAAAGTGAGCTTACAAGTTCACTAGCCTCTTTGCTACTTGATTTCCTTTTGTTCTTACTGTTCTAGTTCAGCTCAACAAACTTCTGGTAAACAGAAGGATAGCAAACTCATCTTAAGATGTTTGTGGAAATTCGTTGTTGCATCCATTTGACCCTTCAGAATTTTGTTTGGACAGTTTTTGCATGTGGTAGATATTGCACCACCTTCTGAATTTTCCCATTTATCACAAAAAACTTTCTGTTCAATATATATGGTAGTTCCGCCATGATAGCGTCCTTCTTTGAAATTTCGCGCCTGGCCAGGAGCCGCTGTTCTCAAAGACTAAAATCCATTCATCCACTAATATATAGGCAGTTCAATTCGTCGCATCGCCCTGCGTCATGCCGGTATAATTTTTCTATATCATGAAGAAAGTACTTGAGTACTTAAGTGCCCTTAAGTACTTCAATTTTATACTTAATTATAAGTGTTAAGTACTTCAGAATTTTTTTACTTAAGTAGAGTACAAGTACTCAGATTTTTTACTTAAGTAATTACTTAAGTACTTTTACTTAAGTATTTCCCAACAATGCTGCCCAGGCATAGGATAACTAAGCCTGTGGGTTGTGTTATGGGATTTTTATGATTCCGCAGCAGGAACAATGGTACCTATGTCGAATATACTCAAATAACTAAAAAAAAAAACTAAAAAAAAAATTAAACGTATTGAATTTCTGCATACGTAGCTTTCGTCTGTTCAGCAAGCTATGGTGCAAGACGCTAGAGACAATTTGAATCTATTGGAGGGTGCCATTAAGAAGAGTCTTTAAGCGGGTCCCAATTCTTTGTATGGGTAGAACAGTAGCCTTTTTCCTAGAATATCAAAGAAATGGCCAAAGAAATAATGACAATGAATGTTATTTGTTTGGTAGATCTTATAGACTATTAGGTTCCGATATTTCTTATTGCAATAGGAAAGATCTTGGGTACTAGCTGGCAATTCACTGAAACTTTACTAATATACTACCCAAGTTGCTTGCAAAGAAACCTCAAGTTTTTGGCCCGAAAAAGTATTTTGGTAATTTTTTTTGTTCTTGGTTATATTTTTTTTACTTTCGACTTTAATGTAGTTCACTTTCAACTTTGGTATTTTCAGATGCAGGGAAATTGTTTTCTCTCACTTAATTAAGACATAGCACATGAATTGGAACTAAATAAGACAATAGCGGGATATAGTTAATAAAAATGAAGAAAAGTAAGTGAAAATAAAATAAAAGAGGATTGAAACAAAGTGTGTTTTGAAGATTTTTTGTTGCCAAGAACTTCTTGTTTCTTTTCTTTTTCGTGATTTTTAATTCGATTTCATATCCTCTGTAGTTAATAAAAAGCACATCTATCTAAATAATTGCCTATAGAGGTAACTCTCTCTGACCAAAGAGTGCGGATAACTTATAAGAGTGGAAACTAGCGATATTGAGGTGAAAAAATCATCAAAACCATCTAGCATCTGTTGATAGATGGAGATATTTATGTTTTGTAAAAAAAAAAAACTAAAAAGGATCAATAATCAAACTACTAGTGAAACTACAGTGAAAATTAATGAGTTACAATTAATAATCAAGACATGTTTGTTAGTTAAAAAGTTATTTTTTTAACTAGTGTTTTGTTGGTTTTTTTTTTATTTTGAGACACAAGAAAGGCATTTATTTATTTATTAAGCAGTTAAATTAAATGTTCTGTATACCAATCTATATAATCGCGCCCTGTGATTTCTTTTTCAGCATAACATCTCGCTTATTATATATACGAGTATAGTTTATTATTAGAAATAATTACTTGAGTTTTTTTAGCTGAGCTACAAATTATCGTAATTTTGTAAAATATCTTAAATTTGGAGTGGATTAGCGAGGTCATTGTGGATTCCACCACAGTCACTTCCATGTCTCTTTGAATCCAAGACTTGATACTTTTTTAAGAAACTTCTTCAAGATGCAGGTACTATTAATTTTCTTCGAGACACTGGTGTTAATTACATAATAGGAATTGTTTACTTATAATTGTTACTTAATAGGGTTTGTTTACTTTTGGCTAATACATAATAAGGTTTGTTTACTTTTCGTTGTTGCGTAATAGGACGTGTTGCTAATAGAGTGGGACATTTTTCTTCAAGACGTTTTTCAAGATATTTTTCTAAGAAATTTTTTCTTCAAGACATTTTTTTAGACTTTTTTCTTCAAAGACGTTTCAAGATATTTCAAGAAGTCTTTTAAGACATTTTTCTTCAAGACGTTTTGAAAACATTTTTCTTCAATACTTTTTGAAGACATTTTTCTTCAAGATGTTTCAAAACATTTTTCCTCGAGACGTTTTTATAGACATTATTTTTTATTATATTTCTTTGTTTCTTACATAATAGGGAACATTTAATTAGATTTCATTATTTCTTTCAAAGTGTTTTTTTTTCAGGGAACCTTTATAATCTAAATATTTTGTCCGCATGAGGATTCGAAAGAAATTTCTCCCTCAACGAAATGGAGTGCTAGGCGCCTGGACCGAGAATGCCTTTGTAATATTTTCATTTGAGAAATACTTTCCACGCGATAGCCTTTTCCATGACCGGAGAAATCCCTGCCCTTCTTTCTAAAATGATTAAATGGATTGCTTGTTTTCCTGTGTGTGCAATAATAGACATGAAGGCGGAAAAATCGATTACTAGAAATTGGTTACATTTGATGTGCACCTGCATATTACACCGTTATCAATGTTCTAACGTAACCTAGACAGGTTAAGTTAGCAATTGAATCAATGAAATGGTGCGTAGCTTTGGTCTTAGGTATTTCATTGCGTAAATGATTACGCATTGAAGATTCATCATAGAACAAGAAATCTAAAGAACAAAGGTTTTTTTGTTGTACATACAAGTTGTATTAATAAAAAGAAACATTATAAAAATCATGAAATCACAGGAAAAGCAATTAAACCTCAACAAACGGAAAAGCAAAACATGAAAGAACTGATGTAGGATAAAATATAAGCAAAACAAGGCTGAATTAAAGAAATGTGGGGGCCCTAGCAAGCGCTTCCAAGGAAGGAGGGGTGGAGGGTCGTTATTAGAGGTAAATGTAAGTCATATTAAGAGATATTTATGGGTAACCTTAATGAAAATGCATCGTTTCCATTGTTCTATTTGACAGAACTGCAAAAAAAGACACATTTTTTATTCGGTTATTTCTGAGATTTTTAATGAAAATACCACGCATCACAGAGCTGAGACCATGCATATTCCCGCCACCCTGACAATATGCTGGCCCATTCTAGCAAGCGATTCCAAGGGGAGGGTTGTTATTATAGATAAATTTAAGCCATAAACAAGATGCTATGGAAAAACCAACTTTTACACCAACTTGAACATTAACCAGCAACGCCACTTTGACCAGCCCCTTAGGGAAAATGCGAAATTTCATATATATGTAAATAAGGGCTGGAAATCTCTGCTACTAGGTTTTCAGACACGTTTAATCTGATGTTTTAATTTTCATCAAGATTGTATCAATTTTGAGCGTGTCTCTCCTTGTTCTAAAATCTTGTGGATTTTCGTTCGTTCATAATTATTTATGGGTATTTTTTACGTAATAAATTTTGCCTATTTAGTCTCTAAAAAAACATATATTTTGTTTCATTAGTTGTTATCGAGTTTTTTTCAGTTTCCAATTCTATTATCAAGGGCTGCTCTTTACATACAGTTCATTACCACGGACGGCTCTTCGTGCACATACGCACCCTTTACCTTAAGCAATTAGTATAGTTTTGCTTTGCTATATCTGACAAATTAGTTGTCAAAGAGCTTTTGCTAAACTAAATTCAATTAAGATAAGGCGAAGGACAGTTTTTTGGCCAAACTGTTCATTGAAATTTTCAAAACGTTTGTGCTGATGTCGCGTGAGCGATAGTTGCTTGATAAAATGAAGTTCCTTAACAATTTTAAAAATGTAAAAATCACTTGCCAAATACTTTGCTCTCGGCCAGCTACTCAATCTATCCATAGAGATATGCTGTAGAGCTTACTTGTTCCGCTCTTAGGAATCAAAAGTGAAGGAAGATTTATTTAGTAATGAGAAGTTAGAGACGGTGCTAAAAGAATAGAAGAATAATAGGGCTTTAGGTGCAATTAGTAAAGGAGTTTTTGAAATGCGGAAAGATAAATACCCAGTGACTTCAGGCAAGCTTCAATTAAGTCCTTATATAAGAAAGGGGTTAAGAGTAAGTGTAGTTATCATAACTACAATAGATTGATTTCTTCAAGACAAATATCCTTTGCATGATGATATTTATCTGACTAGAAGATGCTGTTAATGAAGTTTTATAGTACCAAGGTCAGTGATATTAAATCTGATCCTTTGAACTGTTAATTGAGAACTTATTCAACCATACATGTCTTAAAAGATTATATAACTTAGGAACCAATTCTAAATGAAATAGACCTCTATAGCAAGAAATTAGTTAAAAACAAATAACACCAAACAATTTAAGAAGGTGTATCTTGCCTTTGAAGGTGTCTTTGGGAATCAACGGAATATTAACTTTTGGACTTTTACTGGCGAAGAACGTTGTCAAATTTTGCTAGCTAGTTTTGCCTGTATGTTTTCGAGGGCCCGAGTCTCAACATTGACGAAAAAGTGATACTGTCCAAAAGTTCACGGTATTAAATCAAGTATAAGAAGAATCTTGGAAAATCCCAGTTTTCAGATGTGGACAGACCTAAGATGGCTCCAAGAAGCCAAAAATGTGTTTATTTTATTCTCATTGGAACTTAAGAGGAAAAGAGGGGAATTTTAGGAAGGGGAAGGATTATGTTGACTAAGGTTCCACACTTAGATGAATAATTTTCAAGTTACGATTATTAACACATTAATTAGTATTAATAATTAATAATAAAAAGGATTGAAGGGGGTATACAGGTTGAATGTGTGAATAGATTTCGCTGGAGGAGGCTGTTGGCCTCCAGTAACTTATCCTTGCATTGATTTTTAGTTGTAGTAACATTAATAAATAATGGTGTAGTGTCCTATGTTAATTTAAATTCTTGGTCAACCTACCTGAGACTTTAGTCAGGCGTGACTTGCTAAAAGACAACAAACAAATATTGGTCCAATAAGAGAGGCACACTTATTCCCTCCGTTTAACTGTGCCAAATTCACCAAACGCTTGGAAAACTATAGGTTCTATCACTATCTTAGCTCTATGACTATCTACCTTGGTTCTACTGCCCTAGATATGACGAATGGACGGATAATAAATAGACATATCTATTAACAAATGAACTAACATCATTTGTATACAATCCTAATAAGGGGAGGATGATTAATGCCAGGTTTGCTTCTCACTCAATTGGACTGTCTGTCGACTTTTTCTACAATTAGCCATGACTTGATACCCCTAACTTTTCCATTTTAATGCAAAAATCAACGGGACGCTTATTCCCCTTGCAATTTCAGTCAACTTGTTGCTCAACTAACATTAAATTAACTTGTTATTAGTGCAAATGTTCAAGTTTATAAATTGAATCAATTGCCTTGCCTGACACTCGTTGCAGAATGTCCCCATTTTGACTTTAGACGCTTGTTTGCCTCTCATTCTAGGCAAATTAACGGTCCTGTGTCAATTCTATATTCTTGGTTCAACCTGCCTAAGACCATAGGTAGGGGTCCCTTGTTTACCTCTCATTCCAGGCAATCTAATGATCCTATGTCAATTTTAAATTCTTGGTCAATCTGCCTGAGAATGGGAGGAAAGATCCTCCCACGTAACCCCATTATCAAATTATGATTAATAAGACATTAATTAATGAAAGGGATTGAAAGGGGTATACAGATTGAAATTTTGAATAGACTTCGCTGGAGGAGGCTGTTGGCCTCCAGTAACTTATCCTTGCATTGATTTTTAGTAATTGTAACATTAATAAATATTAACACACTATAATGGAGATGTCTCTGAATCATCAAACCCCCTTATTTTTTTGGCTTTATGGCATATAAATAGCATTTGATTCTGTGGATAGAAAAGTCTTGGTTAAGGTCTTATCCTTTTTTGGTCTACCAGCTAAGTACATTCAGAGGTTAGTGCTATTTATAGGAATAGTATTACTGTTTTTGGGGTTGGAATTGAGATTAATAGTGAATCTGACGTGGGATCAGGTAGGAGTTGAAAAAGGTTGTGTGTATTCCCTCTTTACATGGATTATTTCGTTGGACTTTGTCCTAAGGGGCACAGCAAAGGCTATTGTTAACATTATATGAAGCGGAAAGGTAACATTCCCATAGAATTAGACGCTGCAAATGATCATTGCACAGCACAAGATGTTTTTTTGAAGTTTGGAGGGTTCGAGGTACACGAATTGGTCTAAAAATCAATGTTAAGGAGACTAAGTCGCTTACAATAGAAATAAATGAGGATGTAGATTTGATGTTTGGCAAGTGAAAAAGTTGATCAATTGAACAGCTCCACTTACTGCGGTAGCTTTATTAGCAAAGACATGTTGTAGCAGATTAGCCAGGGCCCATGACGTTTTTCTCACAGTCGAAAATTTTTTGAAAGAATAGAAAGATAAGTCTTTAAATTAAGACTAGGAAATAGGAAGCCACGAGTAACCTCAATAGTCAAGGAACTTGTTTGACTGCCTGTATATCACAACAAAAATTCATTTCCTTCCCATTTCCTTGGGCTATTATGAAGGAAAGTAAAAATGGCCGCGTCACGTTGGAGGAAAGACATTAGATTGCCGAAAACCATGCTTTTTGGTCATCCATTTGGGGCCAATCGAAAATCAAGGCCCTCTCGATTAGGATAGGAAGAGGTCATCAGAAAGAATTAACGACATCTGTGTGTGTGTCAATCGGTTTAGTGCTGCAATGAGATGTTAGTAGTAGTAGCAGAGCTCAACGATCCTGTTTGTTAACCTTGGATTTGTTTCTTGAACTTTTACATGCCAAAGCAGCTGATAGGCTGCTATTTATTTTGTAAATTTTTCAGGCCTTCTCTCTCCAAAAATTTAACCTTTATACATGTTTAAAACATCCCTCTAAAGTTTGTGGTCCCAATCAGGCTCTGGTACAATTTTTATACATTTCTTGTTTTTTCAGTATGCCGTATTCTATAAAGGTGAAGAATGCCTCGGAAGTGCAAGAATCATAAAGCTTGCCCCCTCGGAATATCATATGAACTACAAAAGTTTCATCACAATTTGGTTGAAGCAAATTCTTGATGATTGATCTGTTTGGTTTAATAGCCAACATGCTACCAAAAAAGAAGTTAAAAAAGAAACCGGTTTTGAATTTAGAAAAGAGGGAATAGTTGTGGGAAAAGTCAAAGTCATGGCCAATTGTAGAAAAAAGCCAAGACAGATTGTTGAATTAAGTGGGCAGCCCAGTCAAGGGTGCGTAGCTGTTTTGTTACAGCGACTAGTAACTACGTTATAGTTAAAAGATGTTGAAATAAATATTTTTACTGTTTATGGATTAATTTTTATACAGATTCCTAATCCAGGGCATAACTTAGAAGGGTATTTACGCATGAAAAGTAGGTGAGATTCTTGAAAATAATTTGATAACGTACTTGGGCGAATTCAGTGGGTAGTTTCAGATGGTCACCACCTCCAGATGGTAAAAATCTGCTCTAATTGCAGGGCAATAAATATTGGTGTGGGCAGGGGCGTAGCTCCAGCATTTCATTGGAGGGGGCCAAAGGGGGGGGGGGAATATGTGGAGAGTCAATGGGTACGGGCTATGTAATTTTTTTCCAAATTATTGGGGGCGGTAAGTTCCCTCCTTACCCCCTCCAACGACGCCCCTGGATGCAGATGCCATATTTTATCGGTGCCCCTCCGAACATTAATGATGTATCCTCCCTGATAACAATGGCCACATTAAGATCAAACCAATAGACTATTTAATGTAAATTATATAGTTGTCAGAAGAGCGTAACGGATGAAATGTCAAAAGCGATTTGGTAACTTTGACAGTTAATTTCAAGTGAACTTAAAAAAAAACTAAATTCTTCTGTTCTTGAGTCTTTTGCTAACTAATATACGAACATATAGTTCGATACTTCTTTTAAAGCCCTTTCCGAATATACTAGTTTTTCAGTGGTTCTATATATTTTCAGGTAGGCTTTATTGGGTACTATTAACAAACTTTTGACGAGACATAAGCTCAAAAGATAATGGCAAACCCAAAAATCAACGAAGTCTTGTAAATAGACTAGGGTTAAATCTGGACCCATTAGTGTGGGAGTGAAATTGCGACGGTAGCGATTACTGTATTTGAAGAGAGTATTGAATGGTGAATTCAATGATTTATTTCATTTTCGATATCTGATTTCTTCCATAGGCTATAATAAACCTTAAATCCAGTGCAACTCAGCCCCCAGCAAAACTCAGTTCCATGCACCTCAATTATCCAACCTTAGACTTGCTTTAGCTATGCCCCATTACTCGCCCTCATGTAGTTTTAACTCACGTCTCAATTCATTTTCAAATTAATTCCATTCCGCAAAACTTCATTCAAGTGAATCCAGTGCAACTACGCGCAATTAAATTCAGCCTCATTATATTCGGTGTCAGTCACCTCATATTCCATTAAATTTGATACTTTAATTCGCTCATCACACCGAAAAAGTTTTTTGTTCGATTGGCTTGAAACTTGTACCCCAAATCTCTTAATGCAGCATAAAATAAGGAAAATTTACAATATAATTAAATTCCCAATAAAAATAGTTTAGTTAAATAATTTTATCCCGTGCAACAACACATACGGCATCCAGTTATATTAGGATTGAGCTTAACAGAGTTAATACAGTTGGAAGTTGCATTAAAAAGAGTTGAACGAATCTTGGGACTTAACTCCAGCGGGCTGAGTTATCTGGGGTTAATATCAAAGAAAATTCATCTGAATAGCATGTTACATGGGATTGAACTATTTGGTGTTGAATAAAACGAGGTTTTGGTTGAATGGAATTTAATACAATGGAACCTATATTTCAAGTTCATTAGGTTTAGGGAAGATTGGTTTTCTTCTGAATCAGAAAGCTTCTAACCTGTGTGAATGAAACTATTAGGAATGGATTCAAATGCCCTGATTATAGCCTGGTAAGCTGTTTTCAACCTCCTATCCTCCCCCACCTCCGAAGTGGATCATAAAATTCTCATGAGCTTGAAACTGCTGTGAACAGAACTTTCACCCAAAAAACTAAAAGCTAAATTTTGTTTTGGCCTGGTGTTTCCAGGCTAGAGCTGCCAAGATTTCTGGGTCCAAAGTATCAATTTACCACGAGTTCTGATTCACGACGTTCGTGATTTCATCCGTTATTGTGTGTTAACACGATGCGGCAGACCATGTAACTTTCCGTCTGGAGGCTATCAGAAACTTATTCCTATATTATCCCTATATTTGTCCAATATTTCCAGTCTAAAAAACTTGTAAATAAAAAAAATGGTTTACACTTAAATTTTAAGCACATTAATACCTTAGTATCTCCAATAAAGTATCTCAATATTTTGATTCAAATAGGTAATCGTTCGAAACATTCCCCATTCTGCGATTTGAACAAAAGGGCAATTCCAGCAAAGCATTAATTTTGCTAATTAATTTGTGAATAAAACGCATAACATACACTAATATCTCACTTTGCATCGTGGTTACCTTCTAGAAATACACGACGCAAATTGAAACGACGCAAAGTGAATTAAGATTTTATATAGCAAACCATGTAAAGGTTACAGGGTTACGAAAATACTACTTTAAAAAAGAAAATTGAACAAACTAAACATTAAAAATCAAACATAATATAAAATTTTATCACATACACAAAAAATGAAAAAGTATTCAATTAAAACAATATATCTGCTGTATAAAATCAATTAGTCAAATAGTATATTAATCAAAGGTCATATAAAAACTGAAACTTCTGATAGCGGTAAAAAGACAATCAACGCAACATCGAAAACCTAACGACGCTTAATGAAAGTTAGTACTAATTGAGCAGCGGCACAACTTCGATAAAAAGCAACACGAAACGCTGCAAAGCGAGGTATTGGTGTACTTGAAAAATTGTAGCAATAATGCGAAAAACATCGCACCTACCTTAACTTTATCTTTCAGAAGATGGTTTATCAATCCGCTTATTGCTTTTAAAATTCTATTATAACTCCGAAAAGGTAAAATAATCGTAATTCATATATAATATCCTGTAAACAATTCGTGGGCACGTTTTCTTGCATGCGATGGGAAACATCGCCGTAGGAGAATTTCCGCTAATTCTCAAAAGGGTTAAACAATTCCAGTTTTCCACAAAATGTGGTTTATTGGAAGTAAGGGCTAAACCAAGTAGTTTTCCTTTCTAAATCTGCACGGTTTTGCGCATCATGTAATTGCATCATGAAAGTAGAAAATTCAGAAAGATATTGAAGCTTAGGAATTTTACGACTATGCCAAAAACAGAAATGGTTGGCTGCAAATATTTAACCTGCAAAATATTTTCGATTTTATAACCTAGCAAATATCTTCCATTTTCAATGGATTAAAATCATATTGTTTCTAAAACCAGCATCTTCAAAGCCTTGATTGGAGGTAATAATATCTGCGATTGAATTGCTAATAGTTAGACAAAACACAGCATTATCGGCATTTGGAATGAGATAAAGTCTTTAATTAGCAAGAATATACGAACCATAATGCGCAAACACGATTTTTTTCAAGTAGAGAACAAAAATTTGATTCAACGACGATTTTCGTTGAAGAAAAATTCCAAAAGTGTCCATTTTTCAAAAATTAGCCCTTTCAGACTCTTATGAGTGTCTGTCGGTTTCACCCTGGAAGTAGTTTCACTACCTTATTGAAAACTGAGCTTAATTGTTTTTTCTTTTTTTTCTTTTTCTTTTTTTAAAGAGACTTTTTTTTTTAAGTTATCGGTATTAAGACCGGTGAGAGGCTATTGAGTGACTTAAAAATTGGTCTTTTATTTTTCTGCAGGTTATTCTTGGAGGGTTATAGAAACACCCTTTCACTGCTTTATTCAAAACTGAGCTTGATTGTTTTTTCGTTTTTTTTTTTTTTTTTTTTTTTTTAGAGAGAGCGAATTGCACTTGTGTACTAAGTTATCGATATTAAGACCCGTGAGAGGCAATTGAGTGACTTATAAATTAGTCTTTTATTTTTCTGCAGGTTATTCATGGAGGGTTATGGAATATCCTTCATTTTAGGTCTGTTTTTGTGTTTTCAGTAAAGCACTAGATCTTACAATTCTGCAGATATTGAAAAATATCATCAGTTAGTTTTTAAAGCTAGTTTTAAAGACACGTCTTGCGTAATCTGCGAAGCAATAATTTTTGTTGGTTTAAACTTTCAACTTCTCTCTCTGCTTTCTTAAGAAAAACTTAGCTTACCTCAGAAAAAGTTAATCTAACAAAAAAAATTATAAAAAAGGACTTCGAAGAGAAAAGCACAGGATAAAACCATCCGTCAAAAGTAGAATCCACTCCAACCAGCCCTTGGGAAAAAATTATCAAATAAAATATAACCACATGACGGGAGTTACATCTGCAAAATTACATGGAGGTAAAATGTATTTAACGATATGTTTTAGGCCACACATTTTTTAATTATGTTTATAAAAAAAACTCAAAATCATACTCAAATCTTGGGATACAAGTACTAAGAGCCAAAAAAGAAGATTTCAGCTAAACTTGGATTTTTTTTTTCCTAAGTTAAGGTGGTTGGGCACATACACAGTGAAAGATTTCGGAGATTCCCCAGCACCAAATCTTTGGATTGTCTGTAAGATCTTTTTGAGTATTTGACATACAGTACGCCATTTTTTCTACAAGTTCAAAACTTCGACCAGTGCTTACATATAGTAATGGTTATTGGGAAGTGTACAGGCGTTTTCAGGAGGATTTTTTGGTTGGAGGCAGGGGTTGAGAAGAGGGGGATATGCTGGGAGAACTTTCCATCGAGGAATTTGTCATGGGGGAAGAAAATTTCCATGAAGGGAGCGCAGGATTTACTAGCATTACTTAAAAAAAAACAATGAAAAAATAAATATGAAAAAGTTTTTTTCAGCTGGAAGTAAGCAGCAGCATTAAAACTTGAAACGAACAGAAATTATTACCCATATGAGGGGCTCACCTCCTCACTATACCTCGCTCTTTACGCTAAAGTATTTTTAGTAATTTCAACTATTTATTCTGCGGCTTTTGTGATTCAGGGGTCATTCTTAATGAATTGGGACAAAATTTAAGCTTTAGTGTAAAGAGCGACGTACTGACGAGGGGGCGAACCCCCTCACATATGTAATAAAAACATGAGAATACAAATGATCTTTACGTAAGCTAATTTATAAGTTACGTATATCTTTTACTTATAAAAAGATTCGTAAAAAAATAAAAGTTCTAGTTGCCTTTTTAATTAACCGAAAATCGGAGGGTAACTGGGCTTCTTCTCCCGCTCTTTTTTATCAAAATCATTCGATCAAAATTATTAGAAAGCCATTTAGCCACAAAAAATAAATATACAAATTTTGTTTTAATTATTCCTCTGCGGAGAGCCAAATTCAAAACATGCGTTGATTCAAAAACGTTCAGAAATTAAATAAAAAAAACAAGTTTTTTAAATGAAAGTAAGGAGCGACATTAAAACTTAAAACGAATAGAAATTACTCCGTATATGAAAGGGGCTTTTCCTTCTCAACGCCCCGCTCTTTACGCTAAAGTTTTTTACTGTTTTAAAATGTAGAGTTAAGAGAAAAAGTCGAACTTTAGCGTAAAGAGCGGGGCGTTGAGAAGGAAAAGCCCCTTTCATATACGTAATTTCTGTTCGTTTTAAGTTTTAATGTCGCTCCTTACTTTCATTTAAAAAAATTGTTTTTTTTTATTTAATCACATAATGCCCAACGGATAAGTTAATAATTCTAACTTTATTTTTCGAATATTTTTAAATGTAAAATACGGTCGCTATTCAAGTGTAGAGAATATGCCACAATATAACATTTCAAAATCTGTGGTAACACTTTGACTTTGCTCCTTACTACAGTTCGTTACCACGAACTGTTTGATCTTTACTTAAACAACGCTATTACGCTACCTAGCATTTTTATTTCGACCTTGGATCGCTGATATCAATGCTATTTATCAACATAAGTCAGAGAACCCCCCAAAAAATCAATTTGAAAAAAATCATAAATTTAGTTTCAATAAATCACGTATATTATCCCTTTAGTACAAACAAATTAAATCTCAGAGTCATAATCCCTTCAAAATTCGAGCAATTGCATGGCACGATACCCGGGGCTGTTAAAATAGAGCTTTGTTCAATTATGCGATTGATCGTCCTGTGTTGGCCTTGGGGGAAGTGGAGTAGGATATTACCTGCACCATTAGTGGTGAATCTGGCCAGAAAGTTTATACAAGAGAGTTTATACAACATTCACCTTCGCCCATCCGAAAGCTTGTTTATCCTTTAGGCCTATTACTGTCGTCTGCAGTAGCTCATTGCTGACAATTAAATAAAAAAAAACTAATTTGTTTAGCTGAAAGTAAGGAGCGACATTAAAACTTAAAACGAACAGAAATTACTCCGTATATAAAATGGGCTGTCCCCTCCGCAATCCCTCGCTCTTTACGCTAAAGCTTTTAATTGTTTTAAAAAGTAGAATTGTGGCAAAGAGTCAAACTTTAGCGTAAAGAGCGAGGGATTGCGGAGGGGACAACCCATTTTATATATGGAGTAATTTCTGTTCGTTTTAAGTTTTAATGTCGCTCCTTACTTTCAGCTAAAAAAATTAGTTTTTTTTATTTAATTTCTGAACGTTTTTGAATTAATGCATGTTTGGTTTTGGCTCTCCGCACATAAATTATTAAAATGAAATTTGTATATTAATTCTTTTTTTGGCTAAATAGCTTTCTCTTAGTTTTAATCAGACGATTTTGAGAAATAAGGGGTGGAGAAGGAGGCCTAGTTGCCCTCCAATTTTTCGGTTGCTTAAAAAGGCAACTAGAACTTTTAATTTTTAACGAACGTTTTTATTAGTAAAAAATATACGTAACTTATAAATTAGCAACTTACGTAACAAACTTTCATAATCTTATATTTTTATTATGTATACAAGGGGGTTTGTATCCTCGTTAATACCTTGCTCTTTACACTAAATCTTAAGCTTTGTCCCAATTCTTTAAGATGACCCCTGAATCAGAAAGGCCGTAGAATAAATAGTTGAAATTACTAAAAATACTTTAGCATAAAGAGCGAGGTATTTATCTCCTCCTAAATACCTCGCTCTTTATGCTAAAGTATTTTTAGAACCCCTCATATGCGTAATAATCTCTGTTCGTTTTAAGTTTCAATGCTACTCCTTCCTTTCATTTGAAGAAACGTTTTCATGTTTATTTTTCATTGTTCTCTTATAATAATGCTAGAAAATCATGCGCCCTTTTCCTTGAATTTTTCTTGACAGATTCCTCCAAGGAAAGATCCTCAAACATAGCCCCCTCCCCTCAGCCCCACCCCCAAACAAAATAAAATCCCCCTGAAAACGTCTGTACACTTCCCAATAACCATTACTATATGTAAACACTGGTCAAAGTTTGTAACTTGCAGCCCCTCCCCCAGGAATTGTGGGGGAGTAAATCATCCCCAAATACATAGTTATTATGGTTTTCGACTATGCTGAACAAAATGGCTATCTCAAAATTTTGATCCGTTGACTTTGGAAAAAAAAGAGCGTGGGAGGGGGCCTAGATGCCCTCCAATTTTTTTGGTCACTTAAAAAGGGCACTAGAACTTTCATTTCCGTTAGAACGAGCCCTCTTGCGACATTCTAGGACCACTTGGTCGATACGATGACCCCTGGGAAAAAGAAAAAAAAAAAAAAACAACAAACAAATAAACACGCACCTGTGATTTGTCTTCTGGCAAAAAATACAAAATTCCACATTTTTGTAGATAGAAGCTTGAAACTTCTACAGTAGGGTTCTCTGATACGCTGAATCTGATGGTGTGATTTTATGGTGAGTCATAGAATCGTTAAGATTCTATGACTTTTAGGGGGTGTTTCCCCCTATTTTCATAAATAAGGCAAATTTTCTCAGGCTCGTAACTTTTGATGGGTAAGACTAAACTTGATGAAACTTACATATTTAAAATCAGCATTAAAATGCGATTCTTTTGATGTAGCTATTGATATCAAAATTCAATTTTTTAGAGTTTTGGTTACTATTGAGCCGGGTCGCTCCTTACATACAGTTCTTTACCACGAACTGTTTGATTATAATAAAATTCGATCACCAGCACTCATATTTATGGTTGTTTAATGTGTGTTTATTGTTTGCTGAAAAGTTAATTATTTTCACTGCCGCTTGAATAGCACCTACTTCAATAGCAACTGTTCTTGCCCCCCCCCCTCGTCAATATTGGCCATCAGATTACGGACAACAGAGTTGTGACTATATCTCAGGCTGACAATGTTCTACAAAAATTCTATGATAAACGAAAAATAAGTATCGTCAGTTGCTGCCAGGTAACTACAAATTTTAGCTGTTTATGTTTAATAAACATATAAGACTCTTATATTTCCTGAACCCCCTCACCCTCAGTGAAAAATAAATCAATATCGATAGGGCAAACCTCATCATTCTTGTAGAATCTCAACTGCTCCTGGGGAGGATGCAATTCTCGTAGAAAAGACTGTTGTCTTTTTTTATAGTAAAGCAGTAGCACTGTCTCTTGAAATTTGTGTTCTGTCGCTCAAAATCTCTCCCTCTTTTTCTACACTTGATGCTGCTTCATAAAAATTGTGTCTTTTGAAAATGAAAACTATGAGTTATGCTCAGTTTCAAAGACAAAAATGTGGGTCTCTTTTAGTTCCTCAGTATTGTAAACTACTTATTTCCATGAATAAGTCTCAGATAAAAGATATTCAAAAGCTACTAGACATCTAGTAAGCCTAAAGAAACATTATTAGATGGGTTACGTAGCGTCAAAAAGTAGAAACAACTACACATGCTACATCATTGAGCAGTTTGCTATTGCATATTTTCTTTATGAAGTCTTCATGTGAAAAAGTAATCAAGGAACCTTTAATTAAGAGGTCAAAACTCTATCAAAAATATGAATTTGTAGCCTCTGAATAAAAATAGCTAAGAATAGACCTTAGTTTTAAAATGGGAGGGCATAGCACCAAAAAGTCAAAGTAATCAAACATGTTGCATAAGTGGGTAGTTTTCTATCGAATATGTTTTGGTAAAACAAAATAAAATGGCGTTATAACTTCTCCAAAAAATGTGGCACAACATCCTTTGGATTACCAAAGTCTAATACTTACAATTAGTTGTGCTAAGATCAATTACTGAAAGCCTCGCATAATATTTTCCTAAGGACAACAATGTTTAGACTTGAGCTTCTTAAGGGAAAAAGTAAAATTACTTATTTACAATAACCTTAAGACATTCTTTAATTGTTCGGCTAACGAAGGTAAACACTGCATTGTCTGATTTACGACAAAATTAAATGCAATAAAAGAAGTTTTGTTTTTTTCAAATGAGAGCATACACCAGAAATAGAAATTAAACAAACAGATATTATCTCGTATATGTAAGATAGGGGTCCTCCTCCACTCCCTGATCTTTATGATAAAGTTTAGCTTTTTACCTCCAATCACAGGTAGTGCAATAGCGCTGCCTAGTGAAGTCAGCTCTATATATTACTCTACATATCTATTACTATATATAGCTCTATATATCTTCATTATTTACATATAGCAATTTCTATTGAAAAACAGGGTAGTTTTGACCCTTCGTATCCAAAAAGGCTAAGGGTGTCAAAGGTGAAGCTTTCAGAGAATACTGAGGGATTATTGGACTAAAACAAAACACGCTTTTTGCATGCAGGTTGTTAAAACAGTGTTTCTCAGGAACGGGGAACGGCCTAGGGTATTAAGCGCAACTTTCAGGGAATGATAAGAAGCATAGTAGTACTGCTACTACTAGGTTACTACTACTACTACTACTCTTACTAATTCTCCTACTAGTGCTACTACTTTTTCTACTAGGTTACTACTACTATTACTACTACTAGTACTACTACTGCCACTATTACTGCTATTACCACTTCTGCTATTACCACTACTGCTACTACTTTCACTTCTACTAATATTAATGCTACTACTGCTACTACTACTACTACTACTACTACTACTACTACTACTACTACTACTACTACTACTACTACTACTACTACTACTACTACTACTACTACTACTACTACTACTACTACTACTACTACTACTACTACTACTACTACTACTACTACTACTACTACTACTACTACTACTACTACTACTACTACTACTACTACTACTACTACTGCTACTACTACTACTACTACTACTACTACTACTACTACTACTACTACTACTACTACTACTACTACTACTACTACTACTACTACTACTACTACTACTACTACTACTACTACTACTACTACTACTACTACTACTACTACTACTACTACTACTACTACTACTACTACTACTACTACTACTACTACTACTACTACTACTACTACTACTACTACTACTACTACTACTACTACTACTACTACTACTACTACTACTACTACTACTACTACTACTACTACTACTACTACTACTACTACTACTACTACTACTACTACTACTACTACTACTACTACTACTACTACTACTACTACTACTACTACTACTACTACTACTACTACTACTACTACTACTACTGCTATTGCTACTACTACTACTACTACTACTACTACTACTGCTACTACTACTACTACTACTACTACTACTACTACTACTACTACTACTACTACTACTACTACTACTACTACTGCTACTACTACTACTACTACTACTACTACTACTGCTACTACTACTACTACTACTACTACTACTACTACTACTACTACTACTACTACTACTACTACTACTACTACTTACTACTACTACTACTACTACTACTACTACTACTACTACTACTACTACTACTGCTACTACTGCTACTACTACAACTACTGCTACTACTACTACTACTGCTACTACTACTACTACTACTACTACTACTACCACTAAAAAGCAACAGTGATTAGTTAATGCTTTATTGCCTATACTTAAAAACCTTGTTTTAAATGTCTTCTACACATTTCTATCTCTTCGTTCTGTTTTTCTTGTTACAACCTTAAAAGAACTAATATCTCATGTTTAATATATCTTTTACGTTAATACAAGTTTTTATCTTTATCCTCATTTCCTACTATTCATTGCTATCATAGCAGAGGCGCTATTCGGGGGGGGGGGTCAGGGGTGGGCAAATGCCCACCCCAGATTTTCCAGGGGGCCCAAGCTTCCACTACAAAGGGCCCTTTGCCGGCCATAATAATCCATTATGTCCAACATAATACATTCTGTCCAATTGATTTGAAATTACTGCACGCCTATTAACCAAAGAGCGTATTTACTTGACGATCCTTGGGGTAATTACGCTATTTGCTATTAATCATTGTAAACTTTGAAAGTAGGTAAGATACATAATAAAATTCTCGAGTTCTGTCAAATGCCCATTTTCTAGACTATTACGCGACACGAAGTGAGTCGGGGGGGCCAAGGTGGAGTTCATGTACACCCCAAGATTTGGTCCAAATGGCGCCTGTGTATCATAATTTATAAGTGATACCACAAATTTACGCGACATGCTGAATGGTTTGACCTATACAAATCGTCACAAAGAGTAGATGACCCCAAAAGATGGTTCAAGACCTTTTTTCCTTTTTTTGCAGTTTTAAGCTTAACTCACTCGCTATAATGGCCACAAGTGTAAAGGCAAAAAATTATGCAGAAAATATTATATATCATATTTTTTATATATGGTGAACAGTTCCTTTTTTTATGGTACGGCGGTTTTTATGACTTACTATTTTATTTGTATCAATAGTTTCATACATTTTGATTGCAACAGATTAATTCGAATTTTAACCCTCACCAGGTTTTAGATTAAATTTATGACCATTTCCACTACCTACCTACGACACATAATTGTCGAGTTTCCCTTTAAATTGCGCTTATTTCTTTGTTTGCAAGTTTATCAAAGAAGCCTATTATGCGCCCCATCCCCTAAAGAAATTCCTGGATCCTCCCCTGTCATTTAGGTGGTAGAATTAATTTCATTAAACAGAATCATATTGTTCTTAGCAGTAAATACGTTGGAAAAAACAATAGTTAGGTTATTTTAAGATATATTAGCATGGCCTTACCTTGAAAATGCCTCTTTTCTTGAAATAACATCAAAGATTGGGTTAGGTTTTATGTTTGGTGGAAAAATAATAAAACATTAGCTCAATGTGATAGCGCACCATAGGAGTAACTATTGATTTAGTGTCGGTAAAATAAAAGAATAGATTTCATTTTGAGCACAAGTAGCAAACTTGGAAACTATTTAAAGGACATTATCTTCATTTTTAGATTCTTATGAAAAAGTGGCGATTGACCATCAGATAGAGTATTGAATAATGTCGAATAAACAAAGCCAAAATGTTGCTCCTTTCCATTGACACTGATCAGTGACTGCTGTTTGATTTCACGCTGCCAAACAAAATGAACCTAGCTTCTCTTCTTTTTTAAACGAAAATTCTTATCACATTCGAATAGCAACAGAAAGGCATATGATCTAAGCATATTGTGCTCGAAAAAGTACCTTGTGACTCAAGTACGTTTTGGTGCTTGTTAACCCGAGTACTTAGTTATAACAATTAAGTACTAAGCACTGTTGGAAAATTTGGCACAAATAAAATCCAAATACTGTGGTTTTGAGCATATGCAGTAGTTCAAGTGCAGAACAACTGAATAGTGAATATCGGTACAGTTTCAAAAGAGACATTCGGAGTGGTATGGAATAATCCGGAAATTATAAAATATAAAAGTATTTAAAACATTTTTAAATATGTCATATTAATTTTGATTATAAGCCCTTTCTCATTTAAACTTTTTTCAATGGAGCACATTAAAAAGACAGCATTTTTTTGCAAAAAAAGTGTTTATATAAAGATTTGATTACATCTCAGGTTGTCTTATCAAAAGTTTTAACAAGAATCGTTAATTATAATTTGGGGTGTGTTAGACTCCTACTATTACTGCTATTGTCCCGTATCCCCTATTAAAAGTTCTAGTGCCTTTTTTAAGTAGCCGAAAATATTGGAGGGCAACTAGGCCCCCTCCCACACTCATTTTTTCCCTAAGTCTCCGAATCAAAAATTTTTTAGATAGCCATTTCGTTCAGCATAGTCGAAATATCTAATAACTACGTCTTTGAGGACGACTTAATCCCCCACAGTCCCCGGGGGAGGGCCGGTATTTATGAGCTTTGCCCATTGTTTACATACAGCATTGGTTATTGGTAAGTATACGGAAGTTTGAGGGGAGATTTTTCCGGTGGGGGGGGGGGGTGGTCGGAGGGATTGGGTTACGTGGTAAGAACTTCCGATGGAGGAATGTTTTCATGTAAGATAATTTCTATGAAGGGGGTGCTGGATATTCAAATTACTGGATACTGTGTTGATTCAAATTTCGTGCAATATCCATCTTTCCGACCTGAAATGAATGAATCCTAGCCTATTACTGTTGTTTCTCAAAATGTGTCCACTCTCAAAATTCTAGGACCAATGGGTTGGTACATCACCCCTGGAAAAATAAACAAAAAAATAAATGAATATTCATCCATGATCGTTCTTCCGACAAAAAAACAAAAACAGCAAAATTCTACATTTGTGTAGATAGGAGCTTGAACCCTCTACAGTATGGTTTTCTGATACGCTGAATCTGATGGTGTGGTTTTCATTAAGATTCTACGTTTTTTAAGGGGATAGTTTCCCCTTTTTTCGAAAATAAGGCAAAGTTTCTCAGGCCTTAACTTTTAATGGATAGGACTAAACTTGATGAAACTTATTTATTTAAAATCAACATAAGAATCCGATTCTTTTGATGTGTCTATTGGTACCAAAATTCCGTTTTTGAGAGTTTCGGTTACTATTGACCCGGGTTGCTCCTTACTTACGGTTCGTTACCTTGAACTGTTTGATATGAGATAAATAAATTGAAGTGGCAATAATTGTATATTTATTTGCGTATGTATCATATATATTATATATATATATATATATATATATATATATATATATATATATATGCATATATAATTTTTTGGAGAATCTTGGAATTTGAATTCCAATCAGTAAAATCGAATCATACTTTAATATAAAAAAAAATCATGAAAGACAAATGCAAAATCGTAGAGCAGCTAACATTTTGCCTCTTTTTAGAACCTTCCCACTTTCCACTCGCGTTTTAGTTAAGGTTGAGCTTAGATGATGTTTCCAATGTGTCCTGCTTAAGGCTGTACGGTTATATATTTTTTTTTTGGTTAACTTTGATCTCTTACTTAGAACACAGATGGAAATGAGAAAAGCGATCCCGATGAAGACTGCACTCTTAAAGCATCAGAGGACTTAAAATATTATTTGAAGGAACAGTATCAGCGTCATCTAAGCAAATTAGTTCCACTCCCGTGGCAAGCAGAGTTCACATTGCGACTGGACATTTTGTATACGACACTGCAACTAAATAGTTCCGATCAAAGCTCTATTGCTGCACTAGAAGAGCTATTTATGTCCACGGAAAAGGTAAAATCGTTATTTCTATATTTTTAACCAAGTTTGCTGATATCTTAGATATTTTGTCAAAAAAACATTTTATTTTTTTATAGACATATTTTAGTGAGCTTTTACTAATAACTGTTGAAAGTAATTCTAAAAATACACGGAAAGATAAATTTGGCGTACTAGAACCGATCGCCGAAGCTCTGCAGAAATATATGATTTCGGAATCCCACAAAAAAAGACTTAAATAGTCTATTTAAAGATCTAAAACAAATATTGGATTAAAATCTAATACCATACAACACAAAAGTAGTCAATTATAGCTACCTCATTGATTTCATTTATAAGTTTTACTTTAGTCCTTTCTAGAATTCTAGAATTTTGCAGTCAAATTTTGGAATAATTTGCTATAAAAGAATTTATTACCAGTGATTTCACATGAGTTCATAAACAGTTGTTGACAATATTTTTTGAGCCGCTTAATATTTTTTTTGCAATAATCGTCTCTATAAATTTCTGTTGCATGACTGAAACACAACCAAAGCATTTTAATTATTTATTATAGTTACTACTACTGCTAATATGTATCAATCTTTTTAAGACCTCCCTCTTTACACCCTCCCAGGAGGATCCCATTCACCTTAGATCTTTTATTAAGACTTCATCCCAACTGTTTTTCATATGACCCTAGATGGTTGGCCAAAAACAACGACTATCTTTTGAAATCTATTATGATTCGTTCACAGAAAATATCCTACTCATCTCAACCTTTCTCTCGTTATATCTCTAGTAGGTAGGATCGTCGGAGATTTTTTGTCCGACTTACTGTTGTAGATATGGTAAGTCATTTGGACACCGAAAACAATCCATTGGCAATTTCTCTTAAAAACAAGAGCTAAGAGCTCATATGGCACTTGTGACGAGGCGAGAAGAGCTAAGAGCCAAGAGATCATATGGTATGAGCTCTAACAAAATTCTATGAATCAATAGATTGATTTAAAAAGGAAAATAAGAGGCTTAATGCCGGTCAGGATTTAAAATACGAGCTCTGAGTCACGATGTCCTTCTAAATATCAAAATTCATTAAGATCCAATCACCCACTCGTAAGTTATAAATGCCTCATTTTTTCTAATTTTCCTCTCCCTTTAGCCCCCCAGATGGTCGAATCTGGGAAAACGACTTTGTCAAGTCAAATTGTGCACCTCCCTGACACGCCTACCAATTTTCATCGTCCTAGCTCGTCCAGAAGCACCAAACTCGCCAAATCACTGAACCCTCCCCCCAACTCCTCCAAAGAGAGCGAATCCAGTACGATACCCCCACCCCAAACTTCCCCCAATGTCACTAGATCCGGTCAGGATTTAAAATAAGAGCTTTGAGACACGATATCCTTCTAAATATCAAATTTCATTGAGATCCGATCACCCGTTCGTAAGTTAAAAATACCTCATTTTTTTCTAATTTTTCAGAATTAACCCCCCCCCCCCAACTACTCCAAAGAGAGCGGATCCGTTCCGATTATGTCAATCATGTATCTGGGACTTGTGCTAATTTTTCCCATCAAGTTTCATCCCGATCCCTCCACTTTAAGTGTTTTCCAAGATTTTAGGTTTCCCCCATCCAACTCCCCCCAATGTCATCAGATCCGGTCGGGATTCAAAATATGAGCTCTTAGACACAATATCATTCCAAACATCAAATTTCATTAAGATCACATCACCCGCTCATAAGTTAAAAATACTTCATTTTTTCTATTTTTCCGAATTAACCGGCCCCCCACTCCCCCCCCCCAGATTGTCAAATCGGGAAAACGACTATTTATAATTTAATCTGGTCCGGTCCCTGATACGCTTGCCAAATTTCATCGTCCTAGCTTTCCTGGAAGTGCCTAAAGTGGCAAAACCGGGACTGACAGACAGACCGACAGAATTTGCAATTGCTATATGTCACTTGGTTAATACCAAGTGCCATAAAAACAGCTGTGCGGTGTAACTTCTCTGATAGAGTTACAGATTTGCCTGAGAAAATTTGCCTTATTTTGGAAAATAGGGGAAAACACCCCCTGGAAGTCATAGAATGACTAGAAGGAGCGACATTAAAACTTAAAACGAACAGAAATTACTCCATATATGAAATGGGTTGTCCCCTCCGCAATCCCTCGCTCTTTACGCTAAAGCTTGACTCTTTGCCACAATTCTACTTTTTAAAATAATTGAAAGCTTTAGCGTAAAGAGCGAGGGATTGCGGTGGGGACAGCCCATTTCATATGAGGAGTAATTTCTGTTCGTTTTAAGTTTTAATGTCGCTCCTTACTTTCAGTTAAAAAAACTATTTTTTTTATTTTTACCAGTAAAGCCTCACGTAAAACTGCTGGATGCTTGGTTTTGAAGCCATATACCTTAAAGATGCTATTGATTAAGTTTTGTGTATCACAATAAAAGAAGTATCATGTTACTTCAATGCAAAATCTATTGTGTTTATCAAAATACAAGATAAGAAAGCATTCCAATTGACCAGTATTTAAATTTGCAAGATTGCAAGGAAAGGATTAATAGCTGGGAAATGTTAAGGCCAATTGTCCATGCTATTCTTTTTGTGGTTTTCATGAACTAACTCTCCAGTGTCTTCGTAAAAAAAAGGATTTCCTTGCAAAGAGTGTTGAAAATGGATGTGTATTCGGAGGGGTGTTATAATAGATGACGAATTGCGGTAAAACACAATTGTTGGAGTATTTCGAATCATCAGCTGAAAGCGTGAAATATATATCTCCTCTGGTGCAGAATGATGTCATCGACAGTGTTGGTAATGTCAATCGGGATGGAATTTTGAATATGGATAAAATTATGAAGTTTTTTTTTTATATTTGCTGATGAGGTGAGTGATACAACTTCAAAAGAACAGCTTGTTCTTATTGTCTGTTTATATGACGATTGCAAGTAGATTTTTTTTTTGGTTTTTGACACTGTGAATGACTTGACTGGGTAGATCTTGCAAAGTAGACTATTAGACTCTGCTTAGAGTTTGGATAAAATATGAACAAGTTAGTTGGAATTGGCCTAGATGAGGTTAGCATCATGACCGATTTGAAAAAAAAGGCTAAAGCAGAGATACGAAAGCATTAACAACTTGCCTTTTATATTGGCTGTGCTTCACCTTCTTCAAACTTTGCCTTCAGTGAAGGACTCCAGATTAAACTTAATTCGAATGGTATATGGATACTTGCAAAAAATCATAGTTTTGTTTCCCTAATTCCCCAGACGGAATGAGTCATTAGCTCTGCCGCATGCAAAATATCAAAAGCTCCTTTGCTTTTTTGACACATGGTGGGTTGAAAGGCATGATGGTGTTGTCACTTTTCTGTAGCTTTACCGTGCTGTTGTTGGAGTACTAGAGGGCTTTATGAACAGCCATTTTGATTCAGGCCTAATGATGAAGGCCATCTCCTTAGTACCACCCATTACCTAGTTAAGCTTCTGATTCTTGTGGAAAAGCAATATTGATCTCTGCTTTCAATTTTCGTTTTTCTGAAGAAGAAAAAATTTAGATCTACTCACCTACTGTAAACATAATGATCTATAATAATTATTTATTTATAATACACTTTTAAACAAAACTAACGGAGTAAATTGCATTAAAAAGAAAGAAAAAGTAAATACAGAGACACATACATAGACAACTTAAACCTTTATCTCAGACAGAAACACACTGAAAATATTACGGTATTCATAGCCTTTAGACTGGGTGTCATAAAGAATTACAGCTAAAACCTTATGCGCATAATGGCACCCAAAGCGAGGTTAAAACTTACATTGGTTTGAGTCTTTCGCAGTCAATTCAAAGATCCTACTACTATTGCACACAACAGTGATAGGGCTACTGTGATCAAAGGGGTCTTTGGTACGTTTAAGAGTAGAAGTTACCGTCCTAAAAAAGAAGGAGTCAGGCACCATTGACAAACAAAAACTGAAAAAGTAACTGGAGCAGAGTGACTAGTGCTGGACAATCACAGCGTAAAAGATGAGCGCTAATTCCATTAAGATCATTCGATCTAGACTTAAATAGTCGAAAGTGGTTGGAGGGCATATAGACGCCCTCCATACCCGTCAATTCCCAAAATACATCCAATCAAAATTTCGAGATAGCCATTTGTTCAACTTAGTCGAAAGGTCCAAAAACTATGTCTTTGAGGATGGCAGTCCCACAGCCATAAGGGTTAGAGATTTAAGTTATGCTCTGGGGGCACACAATTTATTTTTTTTTATCAAAAGGGTGACCGTATAATCTTTGAGGTGGTCATTGGACTGATACTGAGGAGTTCTAGTGCCTTTTTTAAAAGTTAAAGCAATTAGAGGGTGGTTAACCCCCCTCCCCCAACCCACACACACATATCGTGTTTTCCTGGAATACCTTCAATAGATATTTTGCGATATCCGTTTTATTCAAAATAGTCCAAATATCATATAACAAGGCTTTTGGGGTTGAAGAAAAAAACCAGAACCCGAGGTAAAGAGTTTCTAAGTAGTGCCCCAGGGACATTTAAGGTTTTTGTGGAAGGGATGGTCGTATAAGCTCTAGAGCAGGCTCATTTGGTTAAAAATTGAAAATTCTAGTTCTCTTGTAAGAGTCAAAAGTGACGGAGGGTAACTACCCCCCCCCCCCCCCCCCGACTAACCCTCTTTTTACCAAACGCATCTGATTCAAATCATGAGATAGCACTCAGTTCAATATGTTCCAATGAACGTATAACAATACCTTCAGGGTTGATAATAGAATCAAATAATCTACCAAGCGTAAAACTAGGCTACCACAAATCAGCATCAATAAATAAATTAAACCCAAAACAAATAAAAACTGTAATAAACAACCGAGTCAGACACAAAACGAACAGAAATTAGCATGAGTAACACTTCTCAAGCAACCCCAGCGCCTTCTTAAGGAAAGAACATAATTTGCAGTATATTAAATTTTTATTTTTTAATGTTTCCACTTTTGTTATTTTAATAAATTAAAATTTAAAAGTTATTAAGATTTTAAGGAATAAATAATTGCTTATGTATATTAAACTGACAATGCAAATGCAATTGTATTTATTTCTGGGGTAATTATCGGGCGAAATTTTCCGGAGAGATTATCTGCGGGGGAATTTTCAAAAAGAGAATTTACCAGAGGAAGAATTTTTTTTTTTGGGGGGGGAGGGGACTTTCTTTGAAAAATTAAAATGTTCATAATTGCTTCATAGTTCCTCTCTTTGTTGGTATGAGTGAATTTTTACGAAATTTAAGGAGGTTAATTCTGAGTAGCCGCTCTTATTCAATGTAACATGTACACTTTGGTGTAGATTGGATGGTCCTCTCAGAAGCTGCACAGTTGTGACGGCATTGTGAATTCCACGACAGCCATAGGGGGTATAATATTGGAGCTACTAGTCTCTCAAGATGTTATTACGCACACTTAGGTCTTGCAAAATACCATAGTACAGCTGTATTTATAGTACATCTGTATGTAACATAACAGGGGATGTTTCTTCGTGATTTCTTTGGTTTTTATGTTTAAAAACCCGAAAGGGCCAAGAAAAACCTCCAGGGCCCTCCCAAGTAGGGACATAGTCCAAATTGATCATAGCCCAATATTTTTCTGCTTCAAACAGAAAAATAGTTTTCCTTTTGTTGTCAGCAAACAAAGGGTTTTCACGCTATTTCCAGGAACAAGGAGCAAACCGTTAGGTGATTCTCTATTGATTTTCTAGCAACAAAGGCTTGTTACTCTTCTAGCCGGACTGGCTAATTTTCTATTATTCTTGGGGGATAAAAAACCGGGTAGTAGAACAGAACTTTTCATTAGTCTTGTATTTGATATTGAACATGAAAGTCGATTTTCTAAAATGGATGTGTCCCAAAGATACCAACAGGTAAGCCTCTATATATATTATGGATAGGCCCTCCCCCACCCAATAAAAGAGGCGATATTATACCCAAATTGGAACTACTTAAATGATGTAAAAAAAGATTGTGTTTATACTAAATATTTGATTTTTTAGGGGGGTTGTAGTTGAGTATGATTGCTATTTTCATTTGAAAAACTGTGACTGGATTTCATTTAACTGGTCAATGCTTATTTGGGGAAGGTGGGCATGGATCGAGCGCAAGTTTTTGTCATTAGTTAATTGTGAAAAAGAATTGAATATTCACGGAAGAAAACTTATTATTGTCACTTGGAAAATTTCGATATAGCACAATATTTATGTAACACAAAAGAAGATAATAATATCCAATATTTAAAGAAAATGAGCAATTTTGGATTGTTTTTATGGAGGAAAGGTTTTTTGTATTTTCATTGAAAATACAGTGAAACGACAAATTTTCCCCCTAAAAGATAAAAGGTAGATTTTGTGCCCCTGTATTGCTACAAACTGAAACAGCTTCCTCACCTTGGTGTAGTGAGTGGGAGGGGAGCAGATAGACCTAATGTGACTTTGAGAGAGCAATAAATAGAAAATTTTTGAATGTTAAGGAATTTGAATTTTCAAGGATCAAATAATTATGAAAAATAAAAATAAAATCATTACAAGAATTTGATGATACGCTTGGGGGCATGGGCAACTATGGGTGAGCTACTAGAAACAAATTGAACTGGGGACATGTTGAAATTAGGCTCAAGTTATTTGGAAGAACTAAAAAAAATATTTTTTATTATAAGAATTTTTGATGCTACGCTCGAGGACATTGGTAGCTATGCATGAGAAACTAGAAGAGAATTTAACTGGGGGAAATGTTAAAATAAGGCGCTACTTATTTTGTAAAACTAAAACAAAACTTATTACAAGAATTTTGATGATACCCTTGGGGACATGGACACCTTTGTGCGAGCTACTAGAAGTAAATGTAACTGGGAACATTTTAAAACCAGGCTCAAACTATTGGGAAAGATTAAAAAATTTAATATTTTATTTTAAGAATTTGACTGATACGCTTTGGGACATGTGTAGCTATGCGTCAGCCACTAGAAGTGCATTTAACTAATGGACATGTTAAAATCAGGCTTAAGTTATTTGGAAAACTAAAATATTTTTTTTTATTACAAGAATTTCGATAATACTGTTGGGGAAACGGGCAGCTATGCGTGAGCTACTAGAAACGAATTTAATTCGCTAAATGTCAAAATTGGCTCAAACTATTTGGAAAGACTAAAAAATTTAAGTTTTTAATATAAGAATTTGGCTGATTCACTTTGGGACATGGGCAGCTATGCGTGAGCTACTAGAAGTGAATTTAACTGACGGCCATGTTGAAACTAGGCTCAAGTTATTTAAAAAGAAAAAACTTAAAAAAATAAAAAAACAAAAAAAAACTAAAAAATAAAAAATACCAACAAAAACTAAAAAATAAAAACTAAAAAAGAAAATAACTAAAAAAACTAAAAAAATAATCAAAAGATAAAAAAACTAAAAAAAAGAAAAAACTTAAAAAGAAAAAAACTAAAAAAGAAAAGAAACTGAAAAAAAGAAAAACTAAAAAAAAGAAAAAGCTAAAAAAAAACTAAAAAAGAAAAGAAACTGAAAAAAAGGAAAAACTAAAAAAACTATCTATCTATCTATATAAATAAAAGTGTACTGTCTGTCTGTCCGTTACACTATCCTCTATAAAAAAAAAAGGAAAAAACTAAAAAATAAGGAAGAAAAATAAAACTAAAATGAGACGAAAAAACTAAAAAATAATACAAAAGGTAAAAAACTAAAAAAAAACTAAAAGAAAAAAAAGGAAGAAAAAACTAAAAACAAACAAAAAACTAAAAAAGAAAAACTGAAAATGAAAATAACTAAAAAAAAAAAAAATCTATATAAGTAAAAATGTACTGTCCGTCTGTCTGTCTGTCTGTCACTAAGTATGACGTCAATATATATATATATATATATATATATATATATATATATATATATATATATATATATATATATATATATATATATATATATATATATATATATATATATATATACATATATATATTCGTTACGCGCCATATTAGTTACGTGCCATTGTAGTTGTGTCCCTGTGTCCTACCTGTGAACATAGATATATATATATGTTTTTAACTACGTAAAACTTGCGAATATACAACATTCTTCGCTGTCCCATTGTCTGTGCATATAAATAGATTGTCGGGTTTACCGACTCTTGAACATGCAACATATAATTGTCCATGGGAAAAACAATCCAAATTCAGATCTATACCTCATTATTCTAATGATTGCCCTTGAGCTTTGTTGATTTTGATTGCTAATCAAACATTACCTGTGTCCCAGTCGTCATTTATATATCCCCCCGTGCCCCCCGGCGTCCCCGTTGTAGTTGCGTCCCTGTGTCCTGGTCGTCATTTATATTCCCTGTGTCCCGGTCGTCATTTGTGTCCCGGTGTTCCAGTCTGTAATTTCTCTTTGAGCGTCCCAGTCGTCATTTATATTCCCTGTGTCCCGGTGTCCCGGTCGTCATTTGTGTCCCGGTGTCCCGTCTGTAATTTCTCTTTGAATGTCCCAGTCGTCATTTATATTCCCTGTGTCCCGGTCGTCATTTGTGTCCCGGTTGTCCATGGGAAAAACAATCCGTATTCAGATCTATACCTCATTATTCAAATGATTGCCCTTGAGCTTTGTTGATGGTGATTTCTAATCGAACATTCCCAGTGTCCCGGTCTTCATTTATATTCCCTGTGTCCCGGTCATTATTTTTGTCCCGGTGTCCCAGTCTGTAATTTCTCTTTGAGTGTCCCGGTCGTCATTTATATTCCCTGTGTCCCGGTGTCCCGGTCGTCATTTGCCCATGGGAAAAACAATCCGTATTCAGATCTATACCTCATTATTCTTATGATTGCCCTTGAGCTTTGTTGATGGTGATTGCTAATTGAACATTCCCTGTGTCTCCGTCGTCATTTATATATCCCCCCTGTCCCCTCAGACGTCCCCGTTGTAGTTATTTCCCTGTGTCCCGGTCGTCATTTATATTCCCTGTCTCCTAGTTGTCATTTGTGTCCCTGTCTGTAATTTCTCTTTGAGTATCCCGGTCGTCATTTATATTCCCTTTGTCCCGGTCTTCAGTTGTGTCCCGGTTGTCCATGAGAAAAACAATCCGTATTCCGATCTATACCTCATTATTCTAACGATTGCCCTTGAGCTTTGTTGATGGTGATTGCTAATCGAACATTCCCTGTGTCCCGGTCGTCATTTATATATCCCCCTGTGCCTCCCGGCGTCCCCGTTGTAGTTGTGTCCCTGTGTACCGGTCGTCATTTATATTTCCTGTGTTCCGGTTGTTATTTGTGTCCCGGTGTCCCAGTCTGTAATTTCTCTTTGAGTGTCCCGGTCGTCATTTATATTCCCTGTGTCCCGGTCGTCATTTGTGTCCATGGTGTCCCGGTCTGTAATTTCGTCAGTCGACAAACATGACGTCAGTCGACAAACAACTTCATGATGGCATAATGCTCAATCCTTACAATGATGTCAGTCGTCACACAAACCTGACGTCAGTCAACAGACACACAAACAAACAACTTATTTATATATATATATATATATATATATATATATATATATATATATATATATATATATATATATATATATATATATATATATTTATATATATATAAGATATTAGAAAGCTTTCATTTTAATACATGAAAATAAAAAGAAAAAAAACTAAGAAAAAGAAAAAACTAAGAAATAACAAAACTAAAAAAGAAAAAACTAAAAAACAAAAACTAAAAAAGAAAATTACTAAAAAAAGAAAATAAATTAAAAAAGTAATTGAAAAATTAAAAAACTAAAAAAAGAAAAACTAAAAAAATTATCTATCTATCTTCTATATATATATATATATATATATATATATATATATATATATATATATATATATATATATATATATATATATATATATATATATATATATATAAATTTACTGTCTGCCTGTGTGTTACACTATCATCTATAAAAAGGGAAAAAACTAAAAACTAAAGAAGAAAAAGAAAACTAAAAAAAGAAGAAAAACTAAAAAAAACTAAAAAATGGAAAAAAACTCAAAAACTAAGAAGGAAAAAAAACTAAAAAAAAAGCAAAAACCAAAAAAGAAAATAACTAAAAAAAGAAAACAAAAATAGGTATAAAATACAAAACTAAAAACACTAAAAAAGAAAAAAAACTAAAAAAACTATCTATCTATCATCTATATATATATATATATATATATATATATATATATATATATATATATATATATATATATATATATAATATATATTTATATATATATATATATATATATATATATATATATATATATATATATATATATATATATATATATATATATATATATATATATATATATATATATATATATATATATATATATATATATATATATTTATATATATATATATAAGATATTAGAAAGCTTTCATTTTAATACATGAAAATAAAAAGAAAAAAAAACTAAGAAAAAGAAAAAACTAAGAAATAACAAAACTAAAAAAGAAAAAACTAAAAAACAAAAACTAAAAAAGAAAATTACTAAAAAAAGAAAATAAATTAAAAAAGTAATTGAAAAATTAAAAAACTAAAAAAAGAAAAACTAAAAAAATTATCTATCTATCTTATATATATATATATATATATATATATATATATATATATATATATATATATATATATATATATATATATATATATATATATATATATATATATTAATTTACTGTCTGTCTGTGTGTTACACTATCATCTATAAAAAAAGGGAAAAAACTAAAAACTAAAGAAGAAAAAGAAAACTAAAAAAAGAAGAAAAACTAAAAAAAACTAAAAAATGGAAAAAAATCAAAAACTAAGAAGGAAAAAAAAATAAAAAAACAAAAAAAAGCAAAAACCAAAAAAGAAAATAACTAAAAAAAGAAAGCAAAAATAGGTAAAAAATACAAAACTAAAAAAACTAAAAAAGAAAAAAACTAAAAAAAAGAAAAACTAAAAAAACCATCTATCTATCATCTATATATATATATATATATATATATATATATATATATATATATATATATATATATATATATATATATATATATATATATATATATATATATATATATATATATATATATATATATATATATATATATATATATATATATATATATATATATATATATATATATATATATATATATATATATATATATATATATATATATATATATATAATACATGTATATATATATATATATATATATATATATGTATATATATATATATATATATATACTATATTATATATATAAAAATAAGTTGTTTGTCTGTCTGTCGACTGACGTCATTATAAGGATTGAGCTGTATGTTGCATGAAGTTAGTTGTCGTCATGTTTGTTATGACGATGCTTAGAATATGACGTCTTTATAAGTATTTAAGAAAAAATAAGTTGTTTGTTTGTGTGTCTGTCTGTCTGTCCACATATAACGTCTGAATTATTTCATCATATACCAATTCAAAAACGAATGTATTCAAGCCGAAGTAGCTGAGTTGGTAAAGCGTTATGTTCCAAGTTCTAGGTCCGAGAGGTTCCAGGTTCGAACCTTGGCTTTAGCATTAATACGAAAGAAGAAAAAAAACTAAAAAAGGTAAAAACTACAAAAAAAACTAAAAAGGAAACACTAAAAAAACTAAAAAAGCTAAAAAACTAAAAAAAAACTAAAAAAAAGGTAAAAAACTAAAAACTAAAAAAGAAAAAAAAACTAAAAAAACTTAAAAAAGGTAAAAACTTCAAAAAAAACTAAAAAGAAAAAAAACTAAAAACTAATAAAAAACTACAAGAAACTAAAAAACTAAAAACTGAAAAAGAAAAAATAACTAAAAAAAGGAAAAAAACTGAAAAATAAAGGAGAAAAAGAAAACTAAAAAAAAATAAAAATAAAAAATAAAAAAAAAACTAAAAAAGGTAAAAACTACAAAAAAATAAAAAGAAAAAAGAGAAAAAATTAAAAAAGCCAAAAAAGATAAAAACTAAAAAAAAACTAAAAATAAAAAAAGAAAATAACAATAATTTATTTCATCATATACTAATTCAAAAACGAATGTATATACAGACCGGGACACCGGGATACAAATGAAAAGCTAAAAAAAGGGAAAAACCGAAAAAAACTAAAAAGAAAAAAGGAAAAAACAAAAAATTTATTTCATCATATACCAATTCAAAAACGAATGTATATACAGACGGGGGCACCGGGATACAAATGACGACCGGGACAACGGGAATATAAATGACGACTAGGACACAGGGACGCAACTACAACGGGGACGCGGGGGGGGGGGCACAGGGGGGATATATAAATGATGATGGGACACAGGGAATGTTTTTATTAGCAATCACCATCAACAAAGCTCAAGGGCAATCATTAGAATAATGAGGTATAGATCTGAATACGGATTGTTTTTCCCATGGACAGTTATATGTTGCATGTTCAAGAGTCGGTAAACATGACAATCTATTTATATGTACAGACAATGGGACACCGAAGAATGTTGTATATTCGCAAGTTTTACATTGTTAAAAACATATATATATATATATATATATATATATATATATATATATATATATATATATATATATATATATATATATATATATATTTATATATATATATATATATATATATATATATATATATATATATATATATATATATATATATATCTATATTCACAGGTGGGACACAGGGACACAACTACAATGGCGTGGATCTCACAGGGTTTTCACCAAACGTGCTAGAACTAAAAATAGTTAACTTTTAAAAAAACTTTTTTAAGGTAAAAACCTTAAAAAAGAAAACCAAAACTTTGAAACTTAGTAGATATCATTGTTAGAAATTGGACTTGCTTTAATAATCAAATATCTTTGAAAAAACTGCAATATGAAAAAACAGCAAACTGTCTGCGGTTAGAACACAAGTGACAATGAGAATCCATATATAGAAGCCTGCCGGGTGCCGTGATGGGGCCTGACGGTGAAGCCAACGGGACCTTGCTAGTTTCTAATGAATTTGCCACTTCTTTGCTACAGGAAATGTTGAAATTAAGCTCAAGTTGTTCGGAAATTAAAAAAAAAATTATTACAAGAATTTTGATAATGCGCTTGGGGACATGGGTAGCTATGCGTGAGCTACTAGAAGTGAATTTAACGGGGAAAAGAAGCGAATTTTCCTCTGACAAAGAATTTGAGGATTAAGGAAAGCGGTGAGAATGCTGCCCCTTTACATGGCAAAATTGCCAGCTCTTCAGTGATCCCACAATGAAGCAGGGAGAATTTGGCCACATCTGCCCTACTTGGCCATGATGCCACACTCCTTATGCCTTCCAAGTGAAATTGAGCTGCCAGCCTTAGTGCATGTGCAAACCATAGATTTTTTCGTAAAACTTGATTGATTAGCAGTAAAAACTTAAATCATTTTACGGCATTGGGAACTAACTATGATCTTAGGGACCTTGTTCGATGCCTATGATAAGGGGATGAGTACATTGCCCCATCCCCAAGAAAATCAGCTTCTTTCAGCTTAATAGTGGGGAAAATTGTAGGGCCCTTTCGACACTTCTTAGAAACTTTGAGGAACCCCCACAGCCCCAAAAGAAATAGCTAAAATAACACTTTTTTCACCTTAACAAAGAGGAAATAGCTAGGATCTTGCTGGTTCTAAAAAATAATGCATTTTCTTAGTGATTAGTAGCGTTGTACTCTTGAAGAGGAACATTGTTTGGAGAAGGGACCTTGAAGGCATTGCCCAATAGGTTTTTTCTTCCAAGAAAGCCCAAGTATATGAATAATATTTTAGTAGTGTTTTACTGTTGAATTTGGGCCATGCCCGTTAGCTCTGAAGTGATTTAGATACATCACTGCTCCTCTGATTAATAATAATTTTCTTTTCAGCTTCACAACAAACTCCATTTCAGCTTAATATTCCTTTTTTACGCCTTAAAATCATAAGTGTTTTAAGGGAATAACAATTTTCAATCCTTTTTCAGGCTCCCATTTAAGATGTAAACCATATAATAAATAACATGATCGCTAATCTCCTTGAAACACCGCAAATGGACACCAATGCGCCCTCTCTGTGCGTTTTTAGGACCCATAATTTTAATGGTAATAGTTGAAGCATAAATAGGGACATCTTACTCCTGTGTATGGGATAATTTCTGGCTTTTGAATTCTTAGTTGATAGAATAGCCTCACCAAGACCGAACGCCCACTTTGGGTCCTTGTAGAGAATAATTTTCGGTCATTACACCTTTAGGTGGTAGAAGACCCTCAACACATACGAGGGGTCACTTTGCCCCCTCAAATCGTTTTCAGACTAATAATGTATTTTCTTTCAGGATGAAACCAGAAGTGTTTCAATGGGCTTATAAGCTCTTATAATTTTATTAAGTTCACATACCATAATTAGCATCATCTCGAGAGGCCTAAGACCTCTATGAGAATCTTAAATAATTAATGGAGTTGAATCGAGCCTCAGAAGAAAGTGAGCACGAGGGGAAATTAGTGAAGGGTTCAACCTTATTAGTGTAGCTTCCCCTATTTGTGATTTAGACGATTTTGTGAAGGATCTCGGCCCTGATATGGACTATGAATGGGGACACCAACTACTAGCAAGTGAGTTTGAGAAAGTACTCACCCAAAAAGTGACAGTGACTAGGAGGGAGCAGGACAAAGTCGAGCAGGTTCGCCCCATATATTGAAAGAATTTTATTTATTTAGTTTTACTTATGTTTTTACGGCTGAGTTTGGACACCCTTCAAATCCCCATACAAGTAGTAGTTTTCATACGAATCCCGTTGACATACTCCATCCCTATATATGCAAGATTCGGGAGGTGGAAGGGTGGGATAGCGTAAAAGTATCTATCATGCAAAAACCATTTTTTAAAGAAAATTCGCGTGAAGTGTACTCGCATTACCTGCAAACTGAGATTCAGACGCTTCATCCGAACTTACCCAATTTCGATGTTTTTTTTCAGACTGGGTGGTCAGCATTTTTAATAGAGGAAAAAACTATAAAGAAAATGGGAGCCGTTCAATAGTTTTGTTTATAGAAAATTTAGACGTAAATGTGTGTAAATTTAAAGAAGAATTTCTTTTAAGAGGCGGAAGGGTGAAGGATAATTTAAAAAAGTAATAATGCTGATTTAAAGGGCTGTAGAGGTGTAAAACGCTTTAGTTTTGATACGGAGTTAGAGTGCTTGACATATATAGCCCTTTTCGCAGGACATAAACCCCTTTTTAATGATGCTTGTAATAGGCTTTTTGACAATTTGCCTATTTTTTTATGGACTTTCTCAAAAGTTTTCTAAATTCGCTCTTGCTGAGCGAAACAGTTGCCTTAGACATCGAAGACAAACTCATTTACGTTTGCAAACCATCAAACTGGAACTGTGTTAAAGAAAATTAAGCCATTACAGTCTATTATACTCATGTTTATACACACCATAGTAGTACTAAGCAATTGGTAGAGGCATTTGAGAGATTGGATGGGGAAGATTATTTAGGCGCAGCTATGGTTGCACTTATTAAAATAGCCAATAAGTTAATTCCACGGCTGCTCAACGTAAGCTATCCAATGCCTCTATCACCGGAAGACAATTTGGCAATTAAAAGCAATGAAATTTTTTGGTTTATATGGGGAATGTATTTGAGGGTAGTGGGGAAATGTCAACCCGCGACCATGACCATTTAAGCAATCCAATTTTATCGGAAGGGAGTAACTTTTTTGGACTGGTACATACATCTAGTAATTTCAACAGTAAGCGGCAAGATTTTTTAGCGGTTTACATGCACAATTCCAACTATGATTTGAAATTCTTATTACAAGCCTTAGGCAGTTTGCAAAAAGGTGAAGTAAATGATGGCGCCTTGGTAGATTGGCATTTTCATATAACACCATACCCTAATCACCTGAAAAATTGCTACTCTTAGAAATCAAATAGAAAACTAATAATCAAATAATAGTACGTACTTGAACAAAATCCGTTTCTTAGATTCCTATAGTTTTTCCCAAAACCCTAAGTATACTGATTCAAGTACAGAAAAGTGACGATTCTAATAGTTCCCTCTCCTTAAACAGCGTTTTTCAGATGATGAAATGTATGATTTATTAACGATGAAGGGTAATACCCCTATTAGCACTACAACTCCACCTCGATTCTACGTGAGAAAAAATTGCCACCCATTGAAGCGTTTTATGATTCACTTTACGATCGGCAATGCACTATAGCCGACCATGAATTTGCTAAAAACGTTTCGGCCAAGGTTGGGTTTAAAAACGGGGAGGGTTATTGTAAAATGTACCTCGGCAGTGATATGTTGATGATGTTTGATATTTTCTGTAAGAACGCGGATAAAATTAACTAAGAACTTTGGTGGGATTTGGGTTATTATTTTTCTATTCATCATATAGGGCTGGGTTTCATTCTTAAAATCAGCAACGACAAATTAGTTCGGATCACCGATGTGGATCAGCACTTGTTTGTAGAGAGGTCCATGAGAGGAGGGTATATTGTTCACGGGGATTGTGTTCTGAAAACAAATCCGACTTGACAATGCATCGTTGAAAAGTCGACTGTGGCTTTCTTTATCCGTTGGCAATGTCTCACAACTCTTTGCTGCGTGGTAATTACAAATCTCTGGGCCATCCTTGTGATCCAACTTCTCCGACGTTTACATTGCTGAGGAGAATGGACCATAACTTCGGTTTTTTGAAATCTATGGTGAACTACCAGTGGAACTTTATGACTCCGTAAAGGGTTTTGTTTTCCCTGCGTAAGCAGACCGTGGCCTAGGGATTCACTTAGTCCCTATGATATTTTTTTGGTAGAGGATGAGGGTATGGACCGGACTCCTTAAACATAAAAGCTCATTGCCAACTTTCCTTCGAAACCGAATATTGTTTTACATCACGCTCTTTTACAGTGTATACTGGCCAGCCGTTTCAAGGTTACACAGATTCATCGGGCGCTTCTTTTTGATCAAAAGCCAAAAATGAAGACGGTTATTGACACCTTTGTAAGGAAACGCTCTGAGGAAATAAAAAAGGTTGAAAAGAAGACCTTTAAACTTAATTTAAATTCAGCCTTCGGTAAGATTTTTGAGAGCTTAGGCCATAAGTGTCTTTATGACGTTGTAACCGACCCAAAAGAATGTGCCCGAATCATTGCCAATTCGAATTTTACATTGTTCTCAATCATAGACTTCAACATAGTCCTTTTACACAAGACAAAAAAAATGTATCTTCGAATAAAAATATTAACGGTAGTAGCAGAATTTAGAAATAAAAAAAATATATGTTGGAATTTCATTACAATTTGTGAAAGTTCCAATGGCCGGGGGAGGAGCAAGTTCAAGTGTATTATGGAAACTCTGATTCACTCCCGTTGAAAGTTTAAACAGATAACCTGATAGACAATTCAAAAATTGGTAAACACATTAACTCTAGAATGGAACACACCATCCGGGATGAGTCCACTTACCCTGAGTTAGTTAAGCACCACGCCACATATAAGCTGCTATTTTAAAAATCCGAGACGGGTAGCAACTTCATACCCAATGGTGTGCTTGTAGATCCATAAGTGTACTGTGTCTGTGTGCAATCGCACAATGAGAATATCAAAAAGTTTGCAAAATGGTGTCTTCACACTAAGTAAAGGAAAATTTTTACATGAGTGTTTATAGAAGCTGTTTAGAAAATAATTTAATTACAAGAGCGAAGGTCATGGCGATTTGCTCTTTGAAATATAAAAAAACTACACAGTTAGAGTTAAGAAAATTGCCATATCAGCTATATCAGACAAAGTCTATGTGTGCGTGGACGGAGTGAGAGTACTACATACGGCTACTACCGTAATCCAGATTGAGGCGCATGTTTAGAGTACAGAAAGCATCTCGATCTGGAGCTGTTCAGTAGTTGGTGGGTGGAGGGTCTATTTCTTCTGTCCGGACATTTTTTTCAGTCTCCACCCTGAGAATCTCTGGCTCAGCAGCGTGTTTTTAGAGTGTTCTTATATATTTACTTATGCATTTTATTTTTTGAAAAAGGTGGAATAGTTGTTTTATAAAGGGCTTATTGTTATACTATGAGTTTTTATGTGCCCCACATCTGGCCTTCGCCCGCCGCTCTGGATGCCGTACCTTCCTGCTGGCGTCTTTTCTGGCTGAATGTCCAAAGAAAAAAGGGTGGCATGTCCAAGTGCTTTCTTATATCCAAATGTTTTAAATTACCAGGTTTTTTTTATTTTGTTGATTACTAGCCATTTAAATAAAGACATTAAATGGCTAGTATAAGACATTATAAGTGATTATTTTATGTAAATACTAGCTGTTGGAGTGGCGCTTCGTGCCACCCCAACACCTAGTTGGGGGTGGGGGGGGGGGGGGGTGCTTCGCGCCACCCCCACCCAACCCCAACCCCACCCCCCGCGCGTAGTTCGTTACGCGCCATATTAATTACGCGCCACTGTAGTTGTGTCCTTGTGTCCCACCTGTGAATATCCAGTATCCCGTTCGTCATTTGTGTCCCAGTGTCCCAGTCTGTAATTTTTCTTTGAGCGTTCCGGTCGTCATTTATATTCCCTGTGTCCCGGTGTCCCGGTCGTCATTTGTGTCCCGGTGTCCCGGTCTGTAATTTATCTTTGAGTGTCCCGGTCGTCATTTATATGTCCCGGTCGTTATTTGTGTCCCGGTGTCCCAGTCTGTAATTTCTCTTTGAATGTCCCGGTCGTCATTTATATTCCCTGTGTCCCGGTGTCCCGGTCGTCATTTGTGTCCCGGTGTCCCGGTCTGTAATTTCGTCAGTCGACAAACATGGCGTCAGTCGACAAACAACTTCATGACGACATACAGCTCAATCCTTATAATGACGTCAGTCGACAAACATGACGTCAGTCGACACACAAACATGACGTCAGTCGACAGACACACAAACAAACAACTTATTTTTGTATACTAGCTGTTCGGGTGGCGCTTCGCGCCACCCCAACACCTAGTTGGTGGGGGCGCTTCGCGTCCCTCCCAAGCCCCCCCCGCGCGCGTAAGTCGTTACACGCCATATTAGTTACGCGCCATTTTAGTTGTGTCTGTCCCACCTGTGAATAAAGATAGATATATATATGTTTTTAACTACGTAAAACTTGTGAATATGTAACATTCTTTGATGTCCCATTGTCTGTGCATATAAATAGATTGTCAGGTTTACCGACTCTTGAACATGCAACATAAAATTGTCCATGGGAAAAACAATCCGTATTCAGATCTATACCTCATTATTCTAATGATTGTCCTTGAGCTTTGTTGATGGTGATTGCTAATCGAACATTCCCTGTGTCCCCGTCGTCATTTATATATCCCCCTGTGCCCCCGATGTTCCCGTTGTAGTTGTGTTCCTATGTCCCGGTCGTCATTTATATTCCCAGTATCCCGATCGTTATTTGTGTCCCAGTGTCCCAGTCTGTAATTTCTCTTTGAGCGTCCCGGTCGTCATTTGTATTCCCTGTGTCCCGGTGTCCCGGTCGTCATTTCTGTCCCGGTGTCCCGGTCTGTAGTTTATCTTTGAGTGTCCCGGTCGTCATTTATACGTCCCGGTCGTTATTTGTGTCCTAGTGTCCCAGTTTGTAATTTCTCTTTGAGTGTCCCGGTCGTCATTTATATTCCCTGTGTCCCGGTTTTTAGTTTTCTTTTTCTCCTTTATTTTTCAGTTTTTTTCCTTTTTTTAGTTTTTTTTTCTTTTTCAGTTTTTAGTTTTTTTAGTTTTTTTTTTTATTAGTTTTTAGTTTTTTTTTTCTTTTTAGTTTTTTTTTGTAGTTTTTGCCTTTTTTAGTTTTTTTTTTAGTTTTTTTTCTTTTTTAGTTTTTAGTTTTTTCCCTTTTTTTTAGTTTTTTAGTATTTTAGCTTTTTTAGTTTTTTTAGTATTTTTTTTTTTAGTTTTTTTTGTAGTTTTTACCTTTTTTAGTTTTTTTTCTTCTTTTGTATTAATGCTAAAGCCAAGGTTCGAATCTGAAAAATGTTTATTTTTGCTATAGTATCTGGCAAGAATCCCAACATAAAACAAGGACTATGGCATCAGACATAAAATTCATATGAGGACTTGAAGTGTCTAATATTATCGACCCAAACTCGTGGTTGGTTATTGATGATTTAGCCGAAACCATTGAAAAAAGGTCTCATGAAATTTTACAATTATTCACGGCCCAGTTTCATCATGAAAAAATCTCCATAGTCGTTTTTCTTCATAATCTCTTCATAATCTCATCAGAGCGTTGAGAACGCTTGCTTTGAATTGTTCATGCTATATTATCTATAGGGTTGCTCGTGATTCAAGTTCTCTTATAACTTTAAACAAACAAATGTATCCTGGTGAACTTGAAATTTTTCACTCTCGGCATAGAGTCAAGCTATAAATAAACCCTTTTGTTACATTCTATTGTATCTCAATCAAAACGCACCCGAAGATTTACGTGTAGTTGTGGATGTTTTTGACAATGTAGGTACCTGTGAACAGTAAAAAGGACACTACATGAAGACAGAAATTTATATTCCGTCCTAGTTAATTCAAAACTGTGGCTTAAGAAGGCTATACTCAATAATGGCATTGACAATGAGTTCATTAGTTTACTATCTGAGCTTTTTTAAATTTAATTGAAGGCAATGTCCAACTGACAGAAGTAGATAGGCAACAAGCAAAGGAACATCATTCACTTGTAACCTCCCTAGCTGTTAAAAAAAGGAAAATATTTTAAAAGATACCAGCTGGTTCAAGCTACCAGCTTGTTCAAGCGGTAATAAGTTCTTTTTAATGTTATTACCAATAATCGAGGAACTTGTAATTTTTATTCTCTAGAAAAAATGGTTAATCCCTGCAAACTGATACCAACAGAACTCGCTCTTTCACTAAAAGAACATTTTGAACATAATTTCGATACATTATTAATAGTGAGACTATTGCTGACAGTGAAAATTAATTTTGCTTCGAAAATTCTCTTCGGCCAGTCGATAATCGTAAACCCTACCGTGAAACACTGCTCAAAGGAAATTTCATTGATCAATCTCAAGCTTAAAGTTCTGAAACTAATGCCTCGTTCTTATTGTGAGCAGAGTAAAAGATTACCAACCTATCTCGCTGAAAATGAACTGTATAAATTGATGACAAAAAGAGGGAAGTTATAATCCATGGCATGAGTTACAATTTAATTGATTTGGTACCAGATTAAATTGCAAATCGTAAACGACTCGAATTATTTGATGGTCAATTGTATAAATTTTAAAGTCATCAAACTTTCCAAAAATTCTTATTGGGAATAAACATATCTTAAATGGATTAAGGAAATTTGGAGAAATATCAAAAGAAGATATTAAATCGTTTTCAGAAAACACTGACACGCCGATTGGGGATGATCATTTAAATGGTATCAAACGAAGGTGTCTTAATATAAGTGCATCACCTAGTGCAGCGGACGCTTCATACCGTTTTTATGTTCAAAATGGTTAAAGTTTAGAAACATGTCTAGGAAAATGTCGATGAAGCGGGAAGTTTAAGCTCCCCAACCAAACTTGCTTGAGTCGCTGGAGTTGAAAAGAAGATAGCGATGGAAATTTTCCAGAATGAGCCCAGCTAAATTCTTAATTAAAATCATAGAGTTCGTGGTCATTTTCAAAAAGTAAAGCCTTTTCTAGTTGCATATAATGCAAGCACATTTTTCTAGGCTAGACGTCAACGGCGTCACTATAGTCCATACAAGTATGTTTTACTTAAAATCTGTGTTTTTAGTCGCTATGCATATGCTGCTCCATTGCATTGAAAGAAAGATGATGAAATTATTAGAGCCCTTGAATCTATCTTTGAACCAGATTCTTATAGAAACTTTCAAACGGATCGGGGTAGTGAACTTTTTAATTCACGTGTTTAAAGGTTTTTATTGGAATTTAATACAATACTCTATAATAATAATGGCCCAATAAAGGCGGCATTGACTGAATGACTGATAAATACAATTCGACTTAAATCTCAAGATATTTTACATTGAAAAGTACTGCTTATTAAATTCAAAGTTTAGATAAAATCTTGTTGATTTATAATCAACGCCCTTGGCGATGCCTCTCCAATCACGGTACCGTTGAATTTCATCACAGTAACAATACACTTGACATGTTCTAGAACAAACTCTGATGAAGAGCGACAAGTGAAACAGAAGAAATTTAATGTTGGTGATACAATTCGAATTAATCTAACATGAAATATTTTTGAAAAGGGGATTTACTTTCCGTCTACTGAACTTTTTAAGTTGTCAAAACTCTTACACACTAAACCTGTAATGTTAATCTAGTCGTGAATTAGTTTGTAATATCCACCAAATAGTTAGGTCGTTAGAGCTTGTGGGAAACAATATATATCTAGTCTGGGTCCCAGCAAATGTGGGAATTGCAGGAAATGAATCTTCTGATATAATGGCAAAGTGGGGTATTTTAAATGGTCAGATTATAAGTGTTAAACCCACTAAAAACAATATTTTGCATGTATTTATAAGGTTTTATGTGATAGAGAGACCAATAATTTTTTTTAGAAGCTGCATAAATCCAGTTTTAGAACTTTATGATTATAAGGCACCACCTGATGAACTTGTGCATAATGTTAGATCTGTTGCTGTTACTGTTTTTAGATTGTGGACAGGTCATACCAAAACCCTTTCAGTTTTACGTAAGTGGGGGAGAGTTAGGTCGCCCTTCTGTGATATTTGTAATGAGTATGATGATGTTAGGCATATTCTCATGAAGTGCACAAATTATGAAGCACAAAGAAATTTGTTTAGAAACCAAATTATAAAGAATTTTGGTGCTTTCACAATGAGAGCAATCCTAGGTCAGGCCAAATCCCCTAAGTGGGTCCATAGAAAGACTATGCTGTTCTTGACTAAGTATATAAAGAGTTGTAATCTGCATAACATTCTCTGATTTTTTTTTAGGTTATAATGTAATGACTTTTATATTCATTGTATTGACCTTTCTATTTCATATTAATGTTTCCATTTATAGATGTTTTAATTGTAGTAACTGCATTAACTTCTATTTTTATTGTATCGACTTTTTTATCTACTTATTTATTCCTGTAATTTAGCTTTATTTAAATCTCAGTATGTTTCTTTTTAGAGATATTTTAAGCAATATTAGCAGAATAGAGGTGTGATATACATACTAGTGCCAGTGATTTAAGCAAAAACACTCTGTACAACGTCCTAGTACTCTCCCAAGATATCTTAAGTGTTGACGTGGCCTGTGCCAACATTTTATCTGTGTGTTTTTAAAAGTGACGTGGCTTCATAAGCCCAAATTTCAAGGGAGGATCGCACGTATACGAGCAGTTGATTCATTCAAACGTCAACTAAACAACAACAACAACCTGAAATGTTGGCGATTCAGTTTGAACCAAACAAACATGTAATATTTTTTAAAAAGGGAATTACTTGTGGTCCATTGAACTTTTTAAGGTGTCAAAAGTCTTAGACACTAAACGTGTAACGTATCAGCTACGTGATAAGAATGAAGAAGACATTCTTGGCGGTTTTTACGAGTATAAATTACAAAAATAAAAAACAATGGACTGTATCAAATTGAAAAGATATTAAGGATTCAAACTCGTAAGGCTAAGAGACAGCTGCTTTTTCGCTGGCTAGGATACAGCTCTGAGTTTGATTCTTGGATTGCCGCTGAAAACGTTAACAATGCCTAATGATTTTCATATCCAATGTCTCTAATCCATTTGAAAAAAGCAAGCGTTTTCTGGACAAAACTCTACCCCGCAATCAAATTTGAAAGAAGGTATGAAGTTACTCTTGTTGATTGTATTCTTGAAAATACATATGATATCATGAGAAAAGACCGTGTTATGATATAAAAGTTAGACCACATGATTGGCCACTCGTCACTGAGGAATAGAAAGAATAAATTAACTAAGGTGAATATCCATTCATCAAATTTCCATGCAAAGAATAAAGCAGTATTAATGATTTTTGTCTTACTATCAATGGAATAATCTCCTCTCGTAAAAAATGTTGCCCATATAGGTCCCCGATTAACAATGAGAAGGTTATTCTCAACGATAATCTGGAAATGTTCTTGGTTTTAAACAAATCATAATCAATGGTTGAAGCTCTGGAAGCACCAGTGGTATGGATCGTTATATTGTTCCAGACTATCCCCCGGCTTCTCATCAGAAATTTTTTTATGCATCATTTGTTGAGACATTGAGAGTCGGTAATACCAATGTCCCCCTCCTACTTATTCTTGAACAAAAAACCACTTAGCGAAAAACGAACGCATTCACCATCAAACAGTTCGTGGTAACGAACTGTAGTAAGGAGTGACCCGGCTCCATAGAAACCAAAACTCTAAAAAATGGTTTCATCAAGTTTAGTCTTACGCACCAAAAGTTACGAGCCTGAGAAAATTTGTGTTATTTCAGAAAATAGGGGGAAACACCCCCTAAAAGTCATAGAATCTTAAAATTACACCATCAGATTCAGTGTATCAGAGAACCCTACTGTAGAAGTTTCAAGCTCCTATCTACAAAAATGTGGAATTTTGTATTTTTTGCCAGAAGGCAGATCACGGATGCGTGTTTATTTGTTTGTTTTTTTTTCCCAGGGGTGATCGTATCGACCCAGTTGTCCTAGAATGTTGCGATAGGGCTCATTCTAACGGAAATGAAAAGTTCTAGTGCCCTTTTTAAGTGACCAAAAAAATTGGAGGGCACCTAGGTCCACTCCCACGCTAATTATTTTCCCAAAGTCAACGGATCAAAATTCTGAGATAGCCATTTTATTCAGTGTAGTCGAAAAACCTTATAACTATTCTTTGGAGACGACTTACTCCTCCACAGTCCCCATGGGAGGGGCTACAAGTTACAAACTTTGACCAGTGCTTACATATAGTAATGGTTATTGGGAAGTGTACAGGTGTTTTCAGGAGGATTTTTTGGTTGGGGGAGGGGTTGAGAAGAGGGGGATATACTGGGGGAACTTTCCATCGAGGAATTTGTCATGGGGGAAGAAAATATCCATGAAGGGAGCGCAGGATTTACTAGCATTATTTAAAAAAAAAATAATAAAAAAATAAATATGAGAAAGGTTTTTTTCAGCTGGAAGTAAGGAGCAGCATTAAAACTTAAAGTGAACAGAAATTATTACCCATATGGGGGGTTCACCTCCTCCTAATACCTCGCTCTTTACGCTAAAGTATTTTTAGTAATGTCAACTATTTATTCTACGGCTTTTGTGATTCAGGGGTCATTCTTAATGAATTGGGACAAAATTTAAGATTTAGTGTAAAGAGAGAGGTACTGACGAGGGGGCGAGCCCTCTCATATGTCTAATAAAAACATGAGAATAAAAAATTCTTTATGTGAGCTAGTTTATAAGTTACGTATATCTTTTACTAATAAAAAGATTCGAAAAAATTAAAAGTTCTAGTTGCCTTTTTAATTAACCAAAAAATTGGAGGGCAACTAGGCTTCCTCCCCCGCTCTTTTTTTCTCGAAATAATTCGATCAAAATTATGAGAAAGCCATTTAGCCAAAAAAAAAAAAAAACTTGCAAATTTCGTTTTAATTATTTCTCTGTGGAGAGCCAAAATCAAAACATGCATTGATTCAAAAACGTTCAGAAATTAAATAAAAAAAACAAGTTTTTTTCAACTGAAAGTAAGGAGCGACATTAAAACTTAAAACGAACAGAAATTACTTCGTATATGAAAGGGGCTGCTTCCTCATCAACGCCCCGCTCTTTACGCTAAAGTTTTTTACTGTTTTAAAAAGAAGAGTTGAGAGAAAGAGTCAAACTTTAGCGTAAAGAGCGGCGCGTTGATGAGGAAGCAGCTCCTTTCATATACGAAGTAATTTCTGTTCGTTTTAAGTTTTAATGTCGCTCCTTACTTTCAGTTGAAAAAACTTGTTGTTTTTATTTAATTACAATATGAAGTGCCTAAAATATATTTAAGTAACAGATTCGTATTCGGAACACTTTCAGTAAACTTTAAGAAGTGAATTGTGCTATCCTCTAGAGAAAAGAAAAGGTTTGGCTGTCATTACATGGAATTTGCGACCGATTCGGTGAGATAATTAATAGAAAAATACTTTGGTGTTATCTAATATTGATTGGTATGTTGTTACTCTTATATCACGACAACCGGGTCATGAATGGACTATTACAGGGTTGGTTCGTTAATTTCCGGCTACGGTCTCGGTGATTGGTTTGCCAAGTTGTTTCGCTCTACACTGCTTTTTGCTAAAAAAAAATATATTGCACCAGTTTTCGTGGATTTTACGTCCTCTAAACTACACGATTAGGGCTCTGGGAAGTATTTTAAGAAAGTGCTTTCACAAAATCTCAGGTCTGGCTCGTGATACCTTGTTGAGCAATTGAAATCCCAACAAAGCGAAAAAGGTTTAAAATGGCTGAGAAACACTTCATTACTCATCAGTCTCAACTCAGGTTAGAAGCGTAAAACATCATTCTTGTCAAAGAAGAGAAAGAAACCAAGAGTAAAAATCTTTAGATTGAAAAAGAATTTCTTTTCGTAGAACTGGCATATCTACAACATAAAAAAATCTCATCCTTCAGTCCCCTCATCTTTAAGTCTTTTCAAATAAGAAAATGTTTATGAGAGTGTAAAGTTTGGTTACTATGAACAATTATATCCGCAACAACAGCTCTTTGAAAATGTAATTTTCAAATTTATTCCAGTGAAGATTATTTCCTAGATTTGACCGTCATATTTACAAATTTGCACGTTATTGTCAAAAAATCTAATAAAGAAAAACCCTCTGCAACCAAGGGGTTATCATATGAAATTTGTTTACTACACAATTTTTTTTGACGAATATTTGTCCACATAAGTTGAACGTTGGTTAGCACAAGCAACAATCTTTCAAACAAAGCAAATTACATACAATTCATATTGATGACTCCAATATTCTATAAGCCATTGAGAGGTATGGCTATTGAATATGAGACAACGAATACTGACACTAGCAATATACGTAGAGACGCGTCAACTAATGATTTACACTTGTTTGGAAAAATAAATCATTGGAATATATAATATACCGCAGTGGATGCCTCCCAATGTTAAGATTGATATAAAGCTACAACTTGCTCCGTCGAGTTCTATTTTGTGAAAAGTATTTGGCACCTCACTTGATGTAACAGTCGCTCTGACCTCGGCAATACTCCACGACAAAAAAAAACAGGTTATGAGTTTTGTTGCTTTTGCAATTGAAAAATTAAGAGCCACTGGAAATAATATCAAAATAATTGCTCTGCGTACAATCACGAATCAGTGACATATTGCTATGGATAGTACCTGCATAGATTCACCTATCATCAATGGCAAAACTTGTTGAAAGCTTGCTTTTGGTTTTGTAAAAAGCGCTAATCACGGAAAAATCCTCCACATAAATTTGAAATGTTTGGACTTGCATCTACTGAATTTAAAGTAAATGGATTTCCACTCTACAATTAATCTTTTGATAAATACTATAGAACCCTCTATAAGTTGACAATGTAATCCCTAGATCGAGAGTAACAACTATTTGAAAATCGTTTAACCAAAGAAATGTTTACAAAACTCAAGGTGTCATTGTATTGGACTTGTCTGGTACTCAATATATGAGTTTTGCCCGAATGGGCAGTTTGCACTTAGAGTGTACCTTTACCTAACCGTTGGAGGAGAGCACAGCATTAATCTCGCAAAATCAATTTGAAACCTTTTGGGAAATTACCCCCTTAGGCAATGTTTTACTAGACTTGCCACCATGAAGACAAATCAAATAATCAATATATTCAATTTGGAACCCTACATGTCAAAACACAAACACTATTCCATGCCCTCAGATTTCCACCACCAGATATTCAAAGCGTTAACAATACCTTTGTCATTTTTAATAGTATCTCATCAACTTTAAAAACGGAGCATTGGCTGTGTATCTTTCAAAGAGTGAAGAATATTCAATTTTTCAATCATCTTGGCCTGCCGTATCCATTCTACACGCCCCACAGCAGAAACTTTCTTGAGCAAAGTGGAAAATCTCTTATTCGAAAATAGAAATGAGTACAAGTTTTATCAACCAAAAGCTGTTGTTTTCGTGCACTGTTACATTTTTTTATGTTGCAGATATACTTAGAGTGAACTTCTCAGCATTTATGTATATAATCTATGATTGAACGATAAAAATTATATGATTGAACGATATGATTGAACGATCAAAAATTCTCTTTCCTACCTGTATAATATAAACTTCAGTGCCCTAAGAGTGAAATGCTTTAAAAATATTTGTGAATTTGTCTATTAATAAAACTTGTATGTACAATAAAAAGTCTGTGTCCTTTAGATTTCTTATTTCACGTATAGGTAGCTATCGGTAATGATAAGTAGAAGCAGCTCTTCAGGAATCAACTTGTATTTATCTTGGCCTGCAAAGTCAGGATCACATTTTCTACAATATAATGTAACTTAATTTTTATTATATCTCTTCATAAAGTCAATAGTACGATTTTGATTCATATTATAAAATACGGTTTCCAATTTGCTTACTTGAAGCAATGTCACATACGAAATTCTCATATAAGGAATTACTTTCAGCAACAGCAAAATGAAAATCAGTAGGTTTATAATCATAGTAGCCAGTATAATCACAGTGACGTCGTAAAAACCCGACTTTCTTATTATTCCAACAATTAAAGTGTAGACAAGGTCTTCCTCACAAAACAATTTAAAACTACGATGGCACCAGTCTCTTAGAAACAAACTGAAATCACGCTTAGCGATCTTTGCAACCATACCAGAATATTCTCCCATTGGTCACAATTATCATAGTGATAACGGAGCATAGGAAACCTCTATTGTGAGAAACAAACATCTTCAAGACAGGGATTACAGTCTTTAATTTGCACTGCGTATCATCTATGCAATTTACATGGATTGTATAATCTGCTCTTTGTTTTATAGTCATCAATAATAATGCAGTTCTCACAGGATGACCAGCTGCTTGATGTATGCAAACATAATGGGCATGTGTAAAACATTTTTTCAATGTTGACTGTCTCACTTCCAAAAAGAAACTAAATTGCAGTCGATAAAATGAATATCTTCTAGGAGAGGAGCAATCAAGTGACATCACCCATCAATTAAACTTGTTCAGACAGATTTTTTCAACTTATTTGTTCTTGCTTTGCAAAATGGACATCTTAAATGATTTTCTAGCTACTGCTCAAAAGTAAATCCACAAAATAATTTTGTTCTGTTTCAATTATTATGTCAATACATTGGGTAAATGCATTTGGATCACGACGTAAAAGTTACATACAATAGTCCAAAGCCGGGGACTCATTTTTCATTATAACGTGAATCATTCTTTGATAAAATATTTTGCTTTGAAGAGAACTGTGGAAAATTATCATCAAGAATTAAACATTTCTCCAGAGTAATTGAAATCCGTATGATTTTTGTTTCCCAAATCCAGCCATTTTAAATAACACTTACTATCGATTATAGACTAGCAAAGAATGAAGATTCTCCCTCATTAGTAACAAAATCACAGATTGATTCATGGTTCAATGAATGAATCCATGGGTAAACTATCATTGGCGTTAGTAACGTTTGTCGGTGCTTTGTTTTTCATCAATTCATCTTTAATTTTCTTGCTGATGATGTCTGATAGTGCCACTTTATTTTACCTTTGATTTCTCTATCTCTTAGTGCATTATCTTCACTTAAATTGCAGTTTCGACCCCTAGACAAGATATGCTGCATGATAATGGTAGAGGATATGTTTTTCTTCTTTATACCTTTCTTTGAATGGTAATAGCTGGAAGATGGTGATATTATTCAGCAAGTGATAACATGTTACCAGCAGCAGTAGTAACAAGTTAGGCTTCGTCATCGACTAAAAGTTTTAGATTTGGATTCTCTTTGAGAACTATCATCACTGGAAATGTTACTCTCGTATATCCCCATCTATAACACTTGAATTTTTCTGTTAATCCAAAGAAATTTAACTCCTTACTGTCATGACAATGCAGACATTAATATCCAATAGTATTAGTACTTGTTTCATGATTCAAATATTTCTCTTTCTCGGCATTCAATGCTACTACAATGCTATCATGTACACTTGCCTTCTTGGAATATTTCATCTACCCTTAAAAAAATTAAATATAGATGTTTACCCTTCCCCTGTACAAATAAAACTGAAGCCAATCGAATGTTCCAAGAGGTCACACGAGATTACCTCACCATCAATAAATTTAACAAGTTACTTGAGATTATGTGACAAACAACTGTATCTTGAAGAAATTTAATAACACCTGCGTCCTGAGGGAATTGCCATTAATCTTCTTTGTGAGGTTAATTAATTAAGGAAGAAAGGGGTTTTGGCTATGGCTGATTTTAAACCAATTGAGGAATCACTACTCTGAACCCTCCTCCGCGACAATAGGTGGCAAGAAGCTGTTGCCGAGAACTGTAAATTACTTGTAAGTTGATTGGCAGGACAGATTCGATGGTTTTCTGCTTAATTTTGGGGGAATGTCTCAATGTAGTGGTTTAATCCCAAAACTGGTAGGTAGTTATATTGTAGCCAAGGGTAAACAATCGCTTTCCGAAACAGTGTTTTTCTTAACATATCAAAAAAGTCACTGCAAAACAAAACTTTTAGGATCAGTTCTACTATTACTGTTAATTTTTGTTAATTTCTGAAAGTTTTATTCACCTTGATCATCTTATATAATAATGAAAATTTTCCGGATATCTATTTTGTATTTAATACCTGTTTGTCCGTAAGTAATTGCTTGCCCACCTAAGTAGCATCCCTGAACCAATCAGGTGATTAAATTCACTACTTTCTTTTGTATATTCCATCTGATGTCAATGAGGCACACTCGTGCCTCTTTAAAGAGGCGAACCACGACAATGTTAAACGATCTTCGGTTCCAGTGGTCGCAGAGGGATGGGGAGGGATGCATTTCGTAGCCCGAGCTCCAACTAAGAAACCTGCCAAATTTCATCCCCCTCCGACTTTTTCTTCATGGGGAAAATCTGGCCGAAAGTTTCAACCCACCAACCCCACCCCCCTTTAACGTTGTCCGATCGGGCTGAAATTCACCCTGAAATAAAGTCCCCTAGGGCCCAGGAGCTTATCCGCGAAATTTCAGCTCGATCTGATAACTCCTTCTCGGTTTTCCAGAAACCACGCATAGCCACTTAATGTTCATGTTCTCCTTTTGTTTCTTTTTCGCCACGCCTACAGGTCACAGCCGACATCGGATCTGGGTGTACGAAGACTCATTCGACGCGAAATTCTCCGAGTAATTTTCCTGGAAAGTTTCGTCGGAAAATCTTAACCCCCCGATTTTCTAGCTTAGAAAAACCCATTTCCCCATAAGAGCCCATGTTAATTTTTGAAATTCTTAAAAGTTATATTTATACACATGCAGGTATTTCGACTTCAAACATGCCCGGTTAGCTCAGTCGGTAGAGCGTGGGACTTTTAATCCTAAGGTCAATGGTTCAAGTCCCTTATCGGGCGGTTTTTTTCACAAAATATGAAAAAAACTTCGTTTTCTTAAAGAGTTAAAGAGGCTGCGTCCCAAAGTCGAACCTTAAAATGTACAGGAATTAGGAGAGGCAGTCCTAATTCCTGTACGAGGAGTACAGGAATTGTTAAATCACATCCACCGTGGATTGTAGAAAAACGTACAGAAATAATATGTAAAAAAGTTCGTTTTCTTAAAGAGTTAAAGAGGCTGCGTCCTAAAAGTCGAACCTTAAAACGTACAGGAATTAGGAGAGGCAGTTGCGGGGCTGCCGCCCCCCAGACCCCCCGCTTTTAAAGACTCTTTTGTACAGGTTTTTTGTTTTGTTAATTAAAAGAGGGCCTTTCCGAAGCCAAGAGCGGGGGGTTAGGGGGGCGGCAGCCCCCCACAACAAAAAACCTGTACAAAAGAGTCTTTAAAAGCGGGGGGTTTGGGGGGTGGCAGCCCCCCAACTTCCTCTCCTAATTCCTGTACGTTTTAAGGTTCGACTTTGGGACGCAGCCTCTTTAACTCTTTAAGAAAACGAAGTTTTTTTCATATTATCTAGATATAGACCCAAAAACAGCGCAACTATAAAAATTTACGCTGCTAATCTATTTCAAAAGAGATCCACCGTTAAAAAAAATGTGCAAAAAATCGTAAGGAAAAGTAAGGAACACTATTTTCATTCAGTTCAGGAAAATACCCTTGCTTCTGAAAATACCGTTGCTCGAATCTGAGACTCGATGGTACTGTTTCAAAAACTGGTGGTTCTGGTGATTTTTGTTTATCGCAGTGGAAAATAGCGTAAATAATGTTCAGGCCTTAAAAAGCTTTGGGGGTATTAGCCCTACTCCTGCCTACTATAATTTCTGTTCGTTTTAAGTTTGACTTGATTATTCGTTGAAGTTTTGGTTTGTATTCATCTATAATCTATAGCATCACCTGTTATCATTATGTTAGATGTTACAACTAATTTCAATCTCTGTTCGTTTTGTGTTTCATTTATTCACGATAACAAGTTGCATAAGTAAATGCATTTTACCTATTAGGACATGTTTGTTGCGGTCCAAATTGAGAACAAAATATACAGTATCTATATAGTGCTCTTCGTATTCCCCAATAGTTATCAAATAGTTTGTGGTAACGAACGAGCTGTAGTGAGGAGCGACACGGCTCCATAGTAGCCAAAACTCTAAAAAATGGAATTTTGATACCAATAGTTACATAAAATAATTGTATGTCTATGCTGATTTTAAATATATAAGTTTCATCAAGTTTAGTCTTAGCCATTAAAAGTTAAGAGCCTGAGAAAATTTGCATTATTTTAGAAAATAGGTGGAAACACCCCCTAAAAGTTGTGGAATGTTAACAAAATCACACCATCAGATTCAGCATATCAGAGAACCCTATCATAGAAATTTCAAGCTCCCTTCTACAAAAATGTGGAATTTTGTATTTTTTGCCAGAAAACAAATCACAGATGGGTGTTAATTTTTGATTTGTTTTTTTGTTTTCTTTTTTCCCCTGGGGTGATTGCATCAACCCAGTGGTCCTATAGTGTCGCGAGAAGGCTCATTTTAACAAAAATTATAAGTTATAGTGCCTTTTTTAAGTGACCAAAAATTAGAGATTTCTTCAAAAGAATTTTATTTTTATGCTGATTTTAAATATATAAGTTTCATCAAGTTTAGTCTTATCCATTAAAAGTTAAAAGCCTGAGAAAATTTATATTACTTTAGAAAATAGGAGGAGACACCCCCTAAAAGCTATAGAATCTTAACAAAATCACACCATCAGATTCAAGATATCAGAGAACCCTACCGAAGAAGTTTCAAGCTCCCATCTACAAAAATATAGAATTTTGTATTTTTTACCAGAAGAGATCACAGATTCGTGTTAATTTGTTTTTTGTTTTCTTGTTTTTTTCCCAGGGATGATTGCATCGACCCAGTGGTCCTAGAATGCCGCTAGAAGGCTTATTTTAACGGAAATCAAAATTTCTAGTGCTGTTTTTAAGTGACAAAAAAATTGGAGGGCACCTAGCTCCCCTCCCACGCTCTTTTTTCCCAAAGTCACTGGATCAAAATTTTGAGATCTCCATTTTGATTGGCATAGTCGAAAACCTAATAATTATGTGGGGTAGAAATTCAGAAATTAAGTCGAAAAAATAAGTTTTTTTTTTAACTTCTAATAAGGAGCGATTTAAAAACTTAAAACGGACAGAAATTATTCCCGAAAATGATTGTCCCCTCCTCAACGCATAGCTCTATGCGCTAAAGTTTTTTATTGTGTTAAAAAGTAGAGTTGTGAGAAAGAGTCAAACTTTTGCGTAAAGAGCGGGGCGTTGAGAAGAGAACAGCCCCTTTCATACACGGAGTAATTTCTGTTCATTTTAAGTCTTGATGTCGCTCCTTACTTGCAGTTAAAAAAAAACTTGTTTTTTCTTCAAACCATTACGGAAAAAGGAACGGGATACTCACATTTGCATGTATATTCAGACCGCTGGTCTCTGTTCATTAGATGCAGGGTAGCCTATGCTCAAACATAAATACAGAAAATTTTTTCTAGCATGGTTTTCCCGGAGGGGCGCTTAGATAAAGAACCAACTACAACCCATAGTAAGTGAAATTTTAAAAAGGTATTTGAAAAAAAACTGTCTATAAAACAAAGTTTCTGTTTGATGTCGATTCAGTAATGGAAACTACTTCTTATCTTAACACATCGCTCACAAAAATATTCAGGGAGAAAATAAAAAGACACCGTTTTCCGAGAAAATTTGATAATAAATGCACCAAGATGTGTTGCTGGATGTTTGGGGCGACTGAAGTTCACTTATGTTTGGTCTAACTATAGCCTGTAGATGCTATTTTTCACGTTATTTTTCGCTGGGATCCTTTACCAAAAAGAAAATAAACCTGATTGAAAACCTTCTAAGTTTGAATAAAAATAAGGTGAGGCAAGTTTTTGATTTAACTTGAGATAGACTTAGACGTAAAAATGTTTAGCAAGAATTGAAATCTTTAAATAATTCCTTATCGTTGTAATAGAATAAATCTTACGACTGATTATAATTACATTGGCAATGTTTTCATAAAACTACGTAGGAGAGGGGGAGAACTTGTGTTTCTTGAGGTCTTTAGACTCCCCCAAAAATGTTTTATATGAAGACCGATGAAACAGGCAATATGGTGTTGTTATTTTATTCAAATCACATCTGATCTATTTGCTTGCTTTTTGCTTTAAACTATCGCTTATATTTGTTTTAAACTGTTTTGCTTATATTTGTTTCAATCTAAGTTTAAATGTGAACGCTTAAATAGCATTGGTAGTCAGGTGATGACGAAAATTTGAATATTTCATTTGAAATATGTATATGAAAGCCATGATTCTGCCTCACTAAAACTGAAATATTTGATGTTCTCCAAAATGCTAAAGACACGAAGAATTCATTAATTTTTTTTTCCAAAAAGGGCTCCTGGTGGTCCTTTGACTTGATGGTCCTTTTGCGTTTTGTTGTTTCCGTTATGGATTTTCCTATGTATCTTGGATGCACTATGCATATCAATTCAGCCTTTGAACATCCAATTGATAAACAAAATAGAGTTTTTCTGATGGAAATAAAAAGCAAAACTGAAACTCAAAACGAACAGAAATTGCCGCTTTTACGCAAATGATTCGAAGTCAAATTATTCAAGCGGGAAACATGAAAATTCTGTATTTCGAAGAATATGGAATGAAGAATAAAATAAAAATGAAAATTAGGCTATTGAAATGCAAAAGCCATTACAAAAAAACGAAATGTGCCGTTACGATTGTAAACACGTGCAAATCAAAGATGCAAGATGCTGAAAACTGTAAGCCAAAGTACCAAACAAGGATTATGTCAGACAAAATTCCTTTTGCCTGGTTAGCAACTCTAGTCTTATGTCCTCGTGAGTAGCTCACGCTTCACTCATGTGATTACCTTTTATACAAACGATGTTTTATTTTGACGCCATATTTCCATTTTTTCTTATTCTTATTGTTCCAAAACTATTCAACCTTCATTTCTCAAACGTAAAAGGAAATAAATGTAATTTAGTTAATAGTGTTTTGCACGGCAGAAAGTCAGGGAAGAAACCATGCATTTTAATCAAGTTAATCCTAACTTCTGATAGTATAGTCAAAATATTAAATTTTTTGGGTGTTTAGCAGTAATTGACGGGATTATTTGTTACACCGCTTGAAAATTAAGAGTAGTTCCATCAGAATTGCAATGTTTAGTTTAGAATCGCCTGTACGTTTTTTAGACTGATATTCCAAGCTTCATTGTTGAAGAGCTGCTCCCTCTAAAATTGACAAAGTACGAATCATCGCTTCGGTTAATGCTAGAAGAACAAGACTCGAAAGTTATTCTTCTATTGGACGGATTAGATGAATTAAATCGCGAACGTAGGAAAGCCGTGATCGACTTGTTGAAAGGAAAGTGCTTAGGAAAGGTAATTTTGATTTTGTGAAATTCACTCCTTGAATTAGGCTTCTAGTTTTGTTCTTACTCTTATTACTATTAAACACAAACTATAAGTCACTTCAAATGAAAGTAAAGAGCAACATTAAAACGTAAGACGCACGAATTTTTCTCTATATAAGGAGTCTGCCTTCTTTCTGAATTCCCACAATTAACGCCAAAATTTGCTAGTTCTTTTCTGAAAACATTTTTGGATGAAACGAATATGGTTAGTGGGTATTTCCTAGTGATTTGTTTGCTGATTGTCTGTCAAAACATTTGCACGGTAAATTTACTGTCTAAGGCAAATGCACATCTCTAAATTCTCCTATTCTAAGGCGCCCAGAGAAATAATTTTTACCCGCTTCTAATTGCCCTAGTTATTGAATTATTTTGGGCAGAAAGTGAAACTTTAGTGTAAAGAATGTTGTGTACCCTCCCCCCATCTATTAGACAGAATAAGTTCTGAGCGTCTTTAATTTTAGTATCACTCTTAACTTTTATTTGAAATGAGCTGTTATTTGATTTTTATTTCTGTTTGTTTTCAATACCAAACCTAGTATTGCCCTGAATGCAAGGGGTTTACACCCGCTCTATTCTCAATATTTACATTAAGGTTTTGCTTTGTATAAAAATACACTTAAAAAAGGGCTCAGTGATGAATATTTGCATTTCAAAAAAACAAAACAAATGAAGAAAAAAATTAGGTTCTGAAACATCAAATACGACTTTCATGGTAGCCATTATTCTAGTTTTCAAGGGTAGTTTCTTACCAATCTATTTCATTCCAAAATATTTATTACCCTTCCCCCTTTTGTTCAGGTAAGCATAGGAATGGGATCTCTTATCTGATGACGCCTCAAATGAATCGACTCAGTTAAATGAACACCAAAATAATTTCATTGTATGCATCTTACTGTTTACCATCTTTAGGAAAAAATGTTTGATTTTCTTCCTACATTTTTCATTTTTTCCCCTTTTTTATTATAATTTTGGTTTTTATATATTTTAGTGAAAATGAACACGATACAATTATGCAGTTATTTTTTTAGTAGCGAGTACTAAATTTTCAAAAGGGGGAATGGGGGGTGAAAAAATTAGCAAAAATAAGCTAAATACATATGGTGCCATACAGCTTAAGAAGGTGTAGCCATCCTTTGAAAGTTGTTTTGTGATTCAACAAATTGTTAACATTTGGAAACTTATGTTTGGACATTTGGAGATTAACGTTAACGAGTATAGGGACATTTAGTTTACAACATATTAAATCGTCTTTACATAAATTAAATAAAAAAAAAACTAGTTTTTTGTACTGAAAGTAAGGAGCGACATTAAAACTTAAAACGAACAGAAATTACTCCGTATATGAAATGGGTTGTCCCCTCCGCAGTCCCTCGCTCTTTACGCTAAAGTTTGACTCTTTGCCACAATTCTACTTTTTAAAACAATTAAAAACTTTAGCGTAAAGAGCGAGGGACTGCGGAGGGGACAACCCATTTCATATACGGAGTAATTTCTGTTCGTTTTAAGTTTTAATGTCGCTCCTTACTTTCAGTACAAAAAACTAGTTTTTTTTTTATTTAATTTCTGAACGTTTTTGAATTAATGCATGTTTGATTTTGGCTCTCCGCACATAAATTATTGAAATAAAATTAGTATATTAATTTTTTTTTTGGCTAAATGGCTTTCTCTTAGTTTTGATCAGACGATTTTGAGAAATAAGGGGTGGGGAAGGAGGCCTAGCTGCCCTCCAATTTTTCGGTTACTTAAAAAGGCTACTAGAACTTTTAATATTCAACGAACGTTTTTATTAGTAAAAAATATACGTACCTTAAGAATTAACTTACGCAACAAACTTTTATATTCTTATATTTTTATTATGTGTACGAGGGGGTTTGTACCCTCGTTAATACCTCGCTCTTTACACTAAATCGTAAGTTTTGCCCCAATTCTTTAAGAATGACCCCTGAATCAAAAAGGCCGTAGAATAAATAGTTGAAATCACTAAAAATATTTTAGCATAAAGAGCGAGGTATTTATCTCCTAAATAACTCGCTCTTAACGCTAAAGTATTTTTAGAACCCCTCATATGCGTAATAATCTCTGTTCGTTTTAAATTTCAATGCTATTCCTTACTTTCATTTGAAAAAACGTTTTCATGTTTATTTTTTCATTGTTTTTTTTTATAGTAATGCTAGAAAATCCTGCGCCCTTTTCATTGAATTTTTCTTCCCCCATGACATATTCCTCAAAGGAAAGATCCTCCCACAAAGCCCTCTCCCATCAACCCCACCCCCCAAACCAAAAAATCCCCATGAAAACGTCTGTACATTTCCCAATAACCATTACTATATGTAAACACTGGTCAAAGTTTGTAACTTGCAGCCCCTCCCTCAGGGATCGTGGAGGAGTAAGTCATTCCCAAAGACATAGTTATTATGGTTTTCGACTATGCTGAACAAAATGGCTATCTTAAAACTTTAATCTGTTGACTTTTGGAAAAAATGAGCATGGGAGGGGGCCTATTTGCCCTCCAATTTTTTTGGTCACTTAAAAAGGGCACTAGAACTTTTCATTTCCGTTAGAATGAGCCCTCTCGCGACATTCAAGGACCACTTGGTCGATAAGGTGACCCCTGGGAAAAAAAAAACAAAAAAAAAACAAACAAACAAATAAACACGCACCCGTGATTTGTCTTCTGGCAAAAAATACAAAATTCCACATTTTTTAGATAGGAGCTTGAAATTTTTGCTATAGAGTCCTCTGATATACCAAATGCGATAGTGTGATTTTCGTTAAGATTCTATGACTTTTAGGGGATGTTTCCCCCTTTTTTCCAAAATAGGGCAAATTTTCTCAGGCTCGTAACTTTTGATGACAAAGACTAAATTAATTGAAACTTATATATTTAGAATCAGCGTAAAAATTCAATTCTTTTGATGTATCTTTTAGCATCAAAATTCCGTTTTTTGGAGTTCCGTTTACTATTGAGCCGGGTCGCCCCTTACTACAGTTCCTTACCACGAACTGTTTGAAAAGAAAATAATTCGGTATTTCGGGGCTTCTGACATTATTACTCCTTTGCGGAAGTTAGGCTCAAAATTGAAAAAGGATTATATTTTTTCTCTGGGCCCCTTCCACCTCTTAGTTCGTTTATTTTCCCGTTAGTTTTCACCTGTTTTCGCTTTCTAGTTGTGTTATCTCTTAGCAGTTCTTTCGTTAGTTGAGTTATGATTGTGGTATATATGTTTTATCGCTCGTATAGTTGTGTTATTTTCAAATTATACTCCATAATAGAGAGGCCGAACACCCAGCATTGTATATTAAACTCTTAATTTGACGTTTTTTTCTAACGTGACCAGATTCGTCCTCCGCCCTTTTCATTGAATTTTTTCCCCCATGGCATATTTCTCCAAGGAAATATCCTCCCACATAGCCCCCTCCCTCAACCCTACCCCCAAAACCAAAAAAATCCCCCCTGAAAACGTCTGTACACTTCCCAATAACCATTATTATATGTAAACACTGGTTGAAGTTTGTAACTTGCAACCCCTCCCCCAGGGACTGTGGGGGAGTAAGTCATCCCCAAAAACATAGTTATTATGATTTTCGACTATGCTAAACAAAATGGCTATCTCAAAATTTTGATCCGTTGACTTTGGGAAAAAAATGAGCGTGGGAGGGGGCCTAGATGCCCTCCAATTTTTTTGGTCACTTAAAAAGGGCACTAGAACTTTTCATTTCCGTTAGAATGAGCCCTCTTGCGACATTCTAGGACCACTTGGTCGATACGATGACCCCTGGGAAAAAAAAAAAAAAAAAACAAAAAAACAAACAAATAAACACGCACCCGTGATTTGTCTTCTGGCGAAAAATGCAAAATTCCACATTTTTGTAGATAGGAGCTTGAAACTTCTATAGTAAGGTTCTCTGATACGCTGAATCTGATGGTGTCATTTTCGTTAAGATCCTACGACTTTTAGGGCTTTTTACGACTATTTTCCTAAATAGGGCAAATTTTCTCAGGCTCGTAACTTTTGATGGCTAAGACTAAACTTGATGAAACTTATATATTTAAAATCAGCATTAAAATGCGATTCTTTTGATGTAGCTATTGATATCAAAATTCAATTTTTTAGAGTTTTGGTTACTATTAAGCCGGATCGCTCCTTACTACAGTTCGTTACCACGAACTGTTTGAAAAGCAACTATTACTATTAGAAAAAATAATATCGTTGTTTCTAATTAAATTTGAACTTACTTCAATACTAGCCGTTCAGTAGAGATAGGCTTCCAAGGTTCTGGAAGAGATAGCATATGAAATTAAGACGTACGATAAAAAGGATGGCTGCACACATACTTCAGAAATACGCAAGCGCTGCAAACGGATGACCAGGACATAGATACTGAGGTAAACCAAAAAACGTCAAACAAAAAGTTTAAAATTTTATATGAGAACAAAAACCTTAGTAATAACATTGGGTTTTCAAAATATAGAAGTGAAACTTGCAAAATGCAACAAAAATGTGTTTTAATACATTCTTTTTTCTAGTAAAACAAAAAATTTTTTTTGGGGGGAGGGTTTTTTTTACATACGGCCTACTATTTGTACCTTTAGAAAAGAAAAAGCCACCGTGCAAATTTATGATCATTGAAACCATGAAGCTCGATATACACCTTGTTACTACCTCTAAAACGACTGGCTATCTCAGGAATTTCACGCGATTCTATTTGGCACTCTTCGGACTTGAACCTATTATTATACACCCGAAAAGAGCAGAAAGGTCTCTTTCATATGGCGTAATCTTTTTTGTTACGTATTGCAGATGACATAACTTAAAAGTTTCTATTCTAATGATCCCTTTCCCAACATTCTAGAGCCAAAGGTTCCTTCGATCACCCAAAGAAAAAAAAATACCAGTAAATACATCTCTGTGACTACCCTTCCTTAGGAACAAGGACATTAAAATAATACAGAATATAAATAAGGAAAATTTGGACAGTGCCGAAGGGCAGTGATAACTTATTTTTTTCGCCATAAAAAGTCAGGTCTTTTGATTGCCTTTTTAGATTTCCTCTTTTTTAGATTTCTGCTGCTATTGAGGCAAGACACTCCTTATGTCAAGTTAGGTATCATGCCCTGTTTGAAACTGATGTTTAACTCGTAATCTATTCGTATCCGGTTTTCTTTCCCGGATAGGAATGGGAAGTCCGCTTTTCTTTCCCCTCAAAGAAGACGATTTGGCCATGTATAAGACTTGCCGATATAAATACATATAGGGGAAATTTTCTTATAATTAGTTCAAACAAAGTTTACTGAATACATATAACTGAATACTGTGAATAATTACTACTGAAAGCTTGCCAATTCATCTGTGAACGTTTCTGACCGACCTTACTTTGATTTGTGCTTCACTCTTTAATTACTTTATGAAGTTCACCCTTTTAATATTCCATAGTACAAATTTTAAGAACCTCTGCAATTTCTGGCAATCTATCATTCTTCCTCCGTGAAATATTACCTAAGCGTTGAAGATTGCTCCGCCTTCGTTTCTAGTATCCCAATCTCAGTTTTAAATCTTATGCTGATTCTTTCCCCTTTTTATGGCACTTGGTATTAATCAAGTGACATATAGCGATAGCAAATTCTGTCGGTCTGTCTGTCGGTCTGTCTGTCCCGGTTTTGCTACTTTAGGCACTTCCAGGTAAGCTAGGACGGTGAAATGTGGCAGGCGTATCAGGAAGCGGACCAGATTAAATTAGAAATAGTCGTTTTCCCAATTTGACCATCTGGGGGTAAAAGAGTGGGGTGCCGGTTAATTCGAAAAAAATAGAAAAATGAAGTATTTTTAACTTACGAACGGGTGATGGGATCTTAATGAAATTTGATATTTGGAAGGATATCGTGTATCAGAGCTCTTATTTTAAATCCCGACCAGATCTGGTGACTTTGGAGGGAGTTGAAGGAGGGAACCTAAAATCTCGGAAAACGCTTAGAGTGGAGGGATCGGGATGAAACTTGGTGAGAAAAGTAAGCACAAGTCCTAGATATGTGATTGACGTAACCGGAACGGATCCGCTATCTTTGGAGGAATTGGGGGGAGGGTTAACTTTGAAAAATTAGAAAAAGTGAGGTATTTAACTTACGAAGGAGTGATCAGATTTTAGTGAAATTTGATGTTTGGAAGGATATCGTGTCTCAGAGCTCTTATTTTAAATTCCGACTAGATCCGGTGACATTGGGGGGGGGAGTTGGGTGGGGGAACCTAAAATATTGGAAAACGCTTAGAGTGGAGGGATTGGGATGAAACTTTGTAGTAAAATTAAGCAGAAGTCCTAGATACAAGATTGAAATAACTGGAACGGATCCGCTCTCTTCGGGGGAGTTGGGTTGAGGAGGGTTAATTCTAAAAAATAAAAAATGAGGTATTTTCAACTTACGAACGAGCGATCGGATCTTATTGAAATTAGATGTTTGGAAGGATATCATGTCTCAGAGCTATTATTTTAAATCCCGACCGGATCTGGTGAAGATTAAGTTGGGGGGGAACCTAAAATCTTGGAAAACGCTTAGAGTATAGGGATAGGGATGAAACTTGGAGGGGAAAATAAGCACAAGTCTAGATACGGGATTGACATAACCGGAACGGATATGCCCTCTTTGGGGGAGTTGGGGGGAGTGTTAATTCTAAAAAATTAGGTATCTTTAACTTACGAAAGAGTGATCGTATCTTAATGAAATTTCATATTTAGAAGGACCTCTAAACTCAGATATTTTATTTTAAATCCTGACCGGATCCAGAGTCATTAGACGAGAGGGGATCGGAAATCTTGGAAAACGCTTAAAGCGGGGAGGTCAGGATGAAACTTGGTGAAAAGAATAAGCACAAGTCCAAAATAGGTGACTGAGATAACCGAACTGGACCCGCTCTCTTTGGTGGAGTTGGAGGGGGGGGGGGGTAATTCGGAAAAATTAGAAAAAATGAGATATTATAACTTATGAACGAGTGTTCAGATCGTAATGAAATTTAATACCTTGAAGGATCTTGTGCTTTAAAACTCTCATTTTAAGTCCCGACCAGATCCTGTAACATTGAAGGGATTTGGAGGGGGAAACCGGAATTCTTGGAAAACGTGGAAATCGAGGTATCTTACGAATGGGTGATCGGATCTTAATGAAACTTGATATATAGAAGGATCTTGTGTCTCAGATGCTCCGTTTTCAATTCGAATCGGATCCTAAGACATAGAGGGTTGGAGGGGGAAACAGAAATCTTGGAAACCGGTAATCTTGGAAAACGCATAGAGTGGAGAGATCAGGATGAAACTTAATGGGAAGAATAAGCACAAGTCATAGATACGAGATTGACATAATTGGTACGAATCCGTTCTCTTTGGGGGAGCTGGGGGTTGTTAATTTAGAAAAATTAGAAAAATTGAGGTATTTTTAACTTAAGAATCGGTGACTGGATCTTAATGAAATTTGACAATTAGATGGAAATCATGTCTCAGTCAGAGCTCTTTTTTCAAATCCCGATCAGATATGTTGACATTGAGGGGAGTTGGAGGGGAAAACCGGAAATCTTGGAAAACGCTTATAAATGTCGTAGATACTTAATTGACGTAACCGGACTGGATCCGCTCTCTTTGGGGGAGTTAGATGGTGAGGTTCAGTGCTTTGGCGAGTTTAATGCTTCTGGAACTGCTAGGACGATGAAAATCGGTAGGCGTGTCAGGGACCTGTACAAATTGACTTGATAAAGTTGTTTTCCCCGATTCCACCATCTGGGGGGCTGAAGAGAGAGGAAAAATTAGAAAAATTGATGTATTTTTAACTTACGAGTGGGTTATCGGATATTAATGAATTTTGATATTTAGAAGGACCTCGTGACTCAGAGCTCTTATTTCAATCCCGACCGGCAAATCCCAGCCTCCGATTTTCCTTTTAAAGCAATCTATTGATTCTTAAAATTTTGCTAGAGCTCATACTATATGAGCTCTTGGCTCTTGGCTCTTCTTGACCTCGTCACTAGTGCCATATGAGCTCTTAGCTCTTGTTTTTCTTCAGTGAAAACTTTTTACTGAAAATCTAAAAACTCAAACTTTTTAGATTTTCATTGCTAAGCCTCACCGAAACCAATTACGATCCTCCCGTTTTCCCTTAATTGCAGCTGAATTATTCTCAAGCTTAGCTTTATTTAGATCATAATTAATACTAAATAAAAAACAAGTTTTTTTTAGCTGAAAGTAAGGAGCGACATTAAAACTTAAACGAACAGAAATTACTCCATATACGAAAGGGGCTTTTCCTCCGCAACGCCCCACTCTTTATGCTAAAGTTTGACTCTTTCTCTTAACTCTACTTTTTAAAACAGTAAAAAACTTTAGCGTAAAGAATGGGGTGCTGAGGAGGTAAAGCCTCTTTCACATACGGAGTAATTTCTGTTCGTTTTAAGTTTTAATGTCGCTCCTTACTTTCAGTTAAATAAAATAGCTTGTTTTTTTTTATTTAATTCCTGAACGTTTTGAGTTAATGCATGTTTTGATTTTGGCTCTCCGCAAATAGATAATTAAAACGAAATTTGTATATTAATTTCTTTTGGCTAAATGGCTTTCTCATAGTTTTAATCGGAAGGTTTTGAAAAAAAGGAGCGTGGGAGAAGGCCTAGGTGCCCTCCAATTTTTTTGGTTACTGAAAAAGGGCACTAGAAGTTTCAATTTCCGTTAGAATGAGCCCTCTCGCGACACTATAGGATCACTGAGTCGATACGATCACCCCTGGGTAAAAAACTAAAAAAAAAACAAACAAAAAAACAAATAAACACGCATCCGTGATCTGTCTTCTGGCAAAAAATGCGAAATTCCAAATTTTTGTAGATAGGAGCTTGAAACTTCTACAATAGGGTTCTCTGATACGCTGAATCTGATGATGTGATTTTCGTTAAGATTGTATTACTTTTAGGGGTTGTTGCCTATTTTCTAAAATGAGGCGTAACTTTTGCGAGTAAGACTAAATTTAAATGAAACTTATATATTTAAAATCAGCGATAAAATACGATTCTTTTGATTCAACTTTTGGTATCAAAATTCCGTTTTTTAGAGTTTCGGTTACTATTGAGCCGGGTCGCTCCTTACTACAGTTACAATGTCTTTTCATATAAGTTTTAAAATTTCTCCATTCGAATTTTTTTTTTATTCAATGCTCTTCCGTTTTAATATTGTCCACTCTTCACCCTAAGCTTTAACTTATACGTTAAAATGCTTCTAAAGTAGCGATCATCCATTAGAAGTGCAGCCACTAAAATGTTTCTTCGAGTGGTTTGGAATACCCAAAAAATATTCATTCTGGTAATAATTTTAAACTTTGCTATCCCATTTATGTAGGTGCAAGTTTAACCATCCGAATATAACCCTTTTTTTCTGGACATATGATATAAGCGCAATAGTAGCGGAGGTTTATTTCCTCTGCTATCATTGCCTACTATCATGAATTGATGTTAGTGGGTGAATATCTTCTTCAATTAAATGTGAAGGACTTCTACTGAAGCTTTGGAAATTCAGGCCTAAACGTTCACTCTTTGAGGTTTCAGGTATCTCCTTCTCCCTCACTACGATCTACTGGACTCATCCTCGATTATTTGCGTGTAATTATGTAGCAATGCGTAGCTGTGAGCATTAATTTATAAACAGTATGTAATAACCATCGGATTTATGTTAATTACATATACTTAAAGAAAAATGCACCACCACGCGGCAGTATGGCCTCTGAAAAGGGGAAACTATTTAATAAGTTCTACGATGGTTTAAATCGGTTATCAGTTGTACAATTTTCATTCAATAGCATTTTGGCTATCTTCTATCCCAAAATTCGGTCTTAGTACCACAAAATAGCAGACACAGAATTGTCACTTTGCTTTGGCACAATTTTTTTAGAAGGAGTTGTCGTAGAAACTTGGATGGAGCTCATTCGATTGGAAAATGAAAGCTCTAGTGCCCTTTTTAAGAATCGAAAGTGATTGGGGGGCATTCAGCCCCCTCCCACATCGAACAACTCCCCACAAAAACACCAAATCATAATTTTGATATAGCTATTTTGTTCAGCACAATTGAAAGGCCCAGCAACTATTTCTTTGTGTATGTCCCCCCCCCCCACAACCCTCGGGGCAGAGGTGAAAGATACGCATTTCGTCCACCGTTTCCGTATAGTAGTTGCTATTAGGAGAGAGGTGGGTATGTTTGACCTTTAGTGTCTAAAACGAAGAAGGACATTCAGATGAACCTTTCAGAGAATGTTGAAGGGAGCGTTGAACTAAATAGGAAAACTTTATGTGAATACAGGTTGTCAAAAGGGCGTAACTCAGAAAATACTTAGTGTATTAATTTGGAACTTTCAAGAAATAATTAAGGGAATGATCAATTGACCAAAAAGGCAATATTTGCACGCTACTACTACTACTACTATTACTACAACAACTACTGCTGCTACTACCACTAATACTACTACTAGCATTACAACTATTGCTTCTGTAGTGAGTACCACCAAGGCTGAACATATTGAAGCGAAAATTTGTGGAAGTGTTGAGGGGAAAGTTGTATTAAATAAAAAAAATATCATGTGCATACAGAAGGGCATTTCAGTAATATCTTCGGAATGGCTCACCGTATCAAGTTGAAACTCCCAGGGCATCAGCAGGGTGATGTTTGATTGACGGAAAGGCAACATGTGCAGGCTACTACAGCTATTAATACTGCTGTTGCAACTGTTACTATTACTATTCATACAGCACTACTGCTGGTACCACTGCTTCTACCACCGCTACCCCTTTTGCTATGATACCAGTACCATTAAGGCTAACGGTAAAAAGGGTAAAATTTGAGAGAATATTGAGGGGAAATTTGAACTAAATCAAAACGTACTAAATGCATCCAGATTCTTGAAAGAGCGTAACAAAGAATGGATTAGGATATTAAGTGGGAAGATCAATTGACCAAAAAAACATATGTGCCTGTTCCTAGTACTGCTACTAATATCACTGCTAGTACTACTGCTACCACTGCTGCTATTCCAATCACTACTTCTGTTGCAACTACTGCTAAGATTTAGAATATTGAAATGAAAACTTCAGGAAGTGTTGAGTGGGAAGTTGAACTAAATTAGAACGTACTGTGGACATACAGGTTACCCAAAGGGCATATCACCAACATCAGAGCAATGGCCAATTGTATTAATGTGAAACTTCCAAGACCTGACGAGGGGATGTTCAACTGACAAAAGGCAATACACTACTGCTGCCGCCAGTACTAGTGCTACTACTGTTAATACTAATAACATTCCTACAACTAGTACTACTAGGACTCTCACTAATACTGCTCTGTTCACTATTGCAACTTTTTCTAATGGAATGAAGGTGAAATTTTCAGGAAACATTCACAGGAGAAGTTACATGGGACTTGATCACGATATTCCGTCTGCAAGCAGGTTTTGAAAACGGCGTAGTAGTGGTATCTTAGGAATGGCTTACTGTGTGAAATTGAAACTTACAGCTATTGAGGTGAAGCTTTCAAGGAATGTTGAAGCGGACTTAGAACTAAATCAAAACGGACCATGAACATATAGGTTGTAAAAAGTGTGTTACAGCAATATTTCGGGAACGGCTTACGTTACAAAGTTGGAACTTTCAGGGTATGTTTTGGCAGATATTGACCTAACCAAAATGCACTATGTGTAATAATATTACTGCTACAATTTGAATAACTAGTTAGGATAATATTATTAAAGTGATTTTTTTAGGGAATGCTTAGGGGGACTTTCAATTAGATGAAAGATAACATCATTTTCAATTGGCCATATAAGGAATATCATAAGCAGCACAGCGTTATCAATTTTTTCAGGAGCTCTTTGGATTGTTAATTAAAAGCTCTAGTGCCCTTTTTAAGAGTTAAAAGTGATTGAAAGGTAAGCAGCCCCCTTTCAACCCAATTACTTTTCCAAATAAATCCAATCAAAATTTTAAAGTAATCACTTTGTTCAGCATAGTTGAAATATCCGGTAAAAGTATCTCTGAGGATGTTGCGGATGAGCCTGAGGATGAGCCCTCAGAGTAAGTGTTGTAAGTTATGCAATTTATCAATTGCTTATACATAGGATTTGTTATTGGGAAAGAGGGCATATTTGACATTTGGTGGTCAAAAAGACCAAGTGCCTTCAAGTGAAGCTTTCAGAGAATGTTGAGGGGAGTGTTTAATAAATCAAAAAATGTTATGTGCCTACAGGTTGTCAAAAGGGATAAACTCAGGAATGACTCAGGGTATTAAATTAGAATCTTAAGGGGATGATAAGGGGGATGGTAAATTGATCAAAGGAATGTCAAGGGGGATTTTGAACTAATCGAAAGGCACTATATGCATAGTGCCACTATTACAACTGTTACGACTGCTACTGCTTCTACTGAGGCCAAGAGTACTAAAGTGAAGCTTTCAGGGAACCTTTAGGATGTTATATAAGTAAAGCAAAACATTCTGGGTGCATTCAGTTTGCCAAAAGGGTATATGAGCGATTTCAGGGTGTGTAGAGAGGGACACTGAACTAGCCAAAAGACACTCTGTGCTTACTGCTGCTACTGCTATTGCTGCTATTATTAATATTATTACTGCGACAACTACTACTGGGGTCAAGTGTAGGAATTTGAAACTTTCAGGGAATGTTAAGGGGATCTTTATAACTAAACAAAATATATCCTCTACAAGTATTTTGTCAAAACGGCGTATCAGGCGTATCCCAGGAATAGTCTAGGGTATTAAGGTGAAACTTTCATGACATGTTAAGGGGAAATTGAACCAGGAAGAATAAAAATGTGCATGCTGCTTAAATTGCTAACACTACTACTGCTACTACAACTACTGATACTACTGCTAGGACTAATAGTACTAAAACTATTGCTACGATGGCTACTACTAGTGCTACTGAAGCTAAGGGTATTACAGGGAAACTTTCAGGAAGTGTTGAAGAAGATTGGGAACTGAATTGAAATACGCTATGAGGATGCAGCTTATGAAAAGGTCGTAATACCTATATCTCATGAACAGCTTAGAGTATTAGGTTGAAACTTTCAATGCATGTTAATGGTGATGTTGTACCAACCAAAAACTTATTTTTGGTAAATTTTTATTCTCACAGGCTGGATGCGGTTACCTACGCTAAAAAGAACTAGTAGCAAAGAAGTAAATAAGTCCTGTGACTACTAGGGCGTATAAAGAGAGTGTTATTTTTACTTTTTTTTTAATTACTTGCCCAGGTTCCATCTCTTTTGTTTCAAAATGAAAGAAAAATTGATTCTGAAATATCACGTCTGTTGCGTACATACCTCGTATAATGGAGAAATCAAATTTTTCAGGAGACAATAAAAACTGATTTGATGGTGCAAATTTTTAAGGAAAACAGCAAATAATTCCATATGACTCAGAATTTCTTATTTTTTATACTAGATCAGAGATATTATAAGGTGTAATTTATATCTCTGATATAAAATTATCAGAGATATTACGAGGTGTGTTTTTCTTTTTTTGCCATGTAACTATTATAGATGGAATTTTCGTTGTCAACAGACGACACAGCATAAAAAATTGAATCAGATGCATATGAAAAAACATCCTCGGTAAAAATCGATTGTACAAGGTATGCACGTAGCAGCCGCGATATCAAAGTTTACGTGAGGCTAAAGAGACAAAAAGTTTAGCGTGTATAGACATTGGAAAAGTCTGAAGTGTTTTTAGACAGTAGAAAACATCTTTTTTAACGTTGATTCTAAATTTATGTAATTTTTTAGGGTTTGGGTCAACTACTGAAAAGTAATATCCTTAATGAATATTTTTGAGGAAACCTTTCTTTCCAAATATATTTTCTAATATAAACTGTTTCTAATTGATAATTCGTCCACAACCAGAAACAAAATTAGATCTCAGCTTACTTATTTTCAGAGTTTAGAATTTTGATTGTTTTTAAGATTATTTTATGTGAAATATTAAATTTATCTTTGAAGATTTTATGGCAAAAAATGTATTTGAACAGATTGTTGGACACTCGAATACGGTGCATGATAGATTAGGCTCTGATTTTTTTCGCCCCATGTTTTGCGCTGTTGAGAAATAACTCCCCTCTACTCAAAACTTTGATTTTGCGTATACACATCTTACACTAATAACAATAATAAAACCGCATTCTGCACATTCAGATCTAACAATTTCTAAACTAGCTATGAATTGGCTTTAGATACCTTAAAAGGCATTTTATTGTTTTAATAAAAAATTACAGACGTTCACTTGTTTAAAGGCTCCATATAAACCAAACGAACCCTGTACATTACTTTTTGACCATCTGTTAGGAAAAGACAATTTCTGAAAAATATTTGTAATGCAGCTTTTTTTTTAGAGGTAATATAAAACACAGTAAACTTCACATATTTGGAATCAATATCTAATAAAAAAATTCGTCTTTCAAAAAGTTAAAATTCCAAAGAAAGAATTTTTTTAGCGAAAGTTTCAAATATAAAGCCAAAGGCTTATTCTCTTTACCAAAAGAAGATATTTTAACTTTCTTTCTTCATTCTAGGCCAAAAGAGATGGATTAAAATCCAGATGGCAAATATTTTCCCATAAACAACGGTTTTTATCTTACTAAATCCTAGTATACTTTTGTAATTCTTTTTCGTTACTTACTTTTTAATAAGTTTCTTTTAGTTGTAAATTAGCTAGTTACTTTTGTAATTTTTAATTTACTACGGTTATTCTCATTGATTTTCTTATAAGTAATTTGCTTGAGGTTTTTCTAAAATAGCCAGGTTTCCCTCTTTTTAAATGTTATTGACAATTTTCAGTATTTTATCTGTGATTTTGCAACTACTATAATTCAAAAGTTCATTTGCCAAACTATCAGCACCTATGGAATTATTCTCCTCTAAGTCCTTTTAACACCATCTCCAATAGTGAAGTAAGCAAATAGTGACCTTTATCATTGGGAAACAAAGCCTAAAGTTGAAGTAAAAATTGTAAAATATTGAGGGTTACAGATTTGTTGAATTTCTTCTAAAATCTTCAAATCCTTTTAATGTCCCAATTTTTTTGTCATATAAATCCCAGGCATCAACTAATATTTATAAATTTTCATCAATTCAAGAAAATTTATTATTAACATTGTTTTAACATTCAATGCTAACAAAATTATAAAGGGATCTGTAATAAATAAGGAATATAAAATAATCAAATTGACTATTAAGCATGAATTAATCAACCACCTCATCACTTCTCACTTTTTTTTTCAGGCAACAGTTATGTTGACAAGTCGACCATTACCTAGTGACGATGAAGTTATCAGCCTCGTTTCCATAAGAGTATCGATTCGAGGCTTCAGTGATACACAACTAACACAGTTTGTTCACAGCTTCTTTAAAGGTGATAGAGAGTCTGCAAATGAACTTCTTCAGCTTATATTGAATAAAAATGGCCCATATCGACCTCTAGCGTCATGTCCATTAGCATGCTTGTCAATCTGTGTACTGTTTCAAGATGACGATGGAAAGCTCCCTTCAAAAGTAACTGAAATTCACACGAATTTGGTGAAGTGGCTGATTGGCCGTTCACTTTCCAAAAAATCAAGAAAATCATTTAAAAACAGTAAGTTACCTGACAAATACGATAAAATATTGAAGGAATTTGGAGAGCTCTGTGTAGCCAAGCTGAAAAATAAATCAGTTGAATTCAGTAAAGATGAAATCACAAAAAAAGTTAAAGATCCAGCAATTTTTGACGTGGGAATATTAATTAACACTAACACTAGCTTGACAAGGCAGAGAATACAGAAAAACGGATGTCTGCTACTAATACACTTAAATAAAAAAAACTAGTTTTTTTAACTGAAAGTAAGGAGCGACATTAAAACTTAAAATGAACAGAAATTACTTCGTATATGAAATGGGTTGTCCCCACCGCAGTCTCACGCTCTTTACGCTAAATTTTTTAGTTGTAAAGAGCGAGGGACTGCGGAGGGGACAACCCATTTCATATACGAAGTAATTTCTGTTCGTTTTAAGTTTTAATGTCGCTCCTTACTTTCAGTTAAAAAAACTAGTTTTTTTTATTTAATTTCTGAATGTTTTTGAATTAATGCATGTTTGATTTTGGCTCTCCGCACATAAATTATTGAAATTAAATTAGTATATTAATTTTTTTTTGGCTAAATGGCTTTCTCTTAGTTTTGATCAGACGATTTTGAGAAATAAGGGGTGGGGAAGGAGGCCTAGCTGCCCTCCAATTTTTCGGTTACTTAAAAAGGCTACTAGAACTTTTAATTTTCAACGAACGTTTTTATTAGTAAAAAATATACGTAACTTAAGAATTAACTTACGTAACAAACTTTTATATTCTTATATTTTTATTATGTGTACGAGGGGGTTTGTATCCTCGTTAATACCTCGCTCTTTACACTAAATCGTAAGTTTTGTCCCAATTCTTTAAGAATGACCCCTGAATCAAAAAGGCCGTAGAATAAATAGTTGAAATTACTAAAAATATTTTAGCATAAAGAGCGAGGAATTTATCTCCTCCTAAATACCTCGCTCTTTATGCTAAAGTATTTTTAGAACCCCTCATATGCGTAATAATCTCTGTTCGTTTTAAATTTCAATGCTATTCCTAACTTTCATTTGAAAAAACGTTTTCATGTTTATTTTTTCATTGTTTTTTTTTTATAGTAATGCTAGAAAATCCTGCGCCCTTTTCATTGAATTTTTCTTCCCCCATGACATATTCCTCAAAGGAAAGATCCTCCCACAAAGCCCTCTCCCACCAACCTCACCCCCCAAACCAAAAAATCCCCATGAAAACGTCTTTACACTTCCCAATAACCATTACTATATGTAAACACTGGTCAAAGTTTGTAACTTGCAGCCCCTCCCCCAGGAATTGTGGGGGAGTAAGTCATTCCCAAAGACATAGTTATTATGGTTTTCGACTATGCGGAACAAAATGGCTATCTTAAAATTTTAATCTGTTGACTTTTGGAAAAAATTAGCGTGGGAGGGGGCCTATTTGCCCTCCAATTTTTTTGGTCACTTAAAAAGGGCACTAGAATTTTTCATTTCCGTAAGAATGAGCCCTCTTGCGACACTCTAAGACCACCTGGTCGATACAATGACCCCTGGGGAAAAGAAAAAAAAAAACAACAAACAAACAAACAAATAAACACGCACCCGTGATTTGTCTTCTGGCAAAAAATATGAAATTCCACATTTTTTTAGATAGGAGCTTGAAACTTTTACTATAGAGTTCTCTGATATGCCGAATGCGATAGTGTGATTTTCGTTAAGATTCTATGACTTTTAGGGGATGTTTCCCCCTTTTTTCCAAAATAGGGCAAATTTTCTCAGGCTCGTAACTTTTGATGACAAAGACTAAATTAATTGAAACTTATATATTTAGAATCAGCGTGAAAATTCGATTCTTTTGATGCTATAGAGTTCTCTGATATGCCGAATGCGATAGTGTGATTTTCGTTAAGATTCTATGACTTTTAGGGGATGTTTCCACCTTTTTTTCCAAAATAGGGCAAATTTTCTCAGGCTCGTAACTTTTGATGACAAAGACTAAATTAATTGAAACTTATATATTTAGGATCAGCATGAAAATTCGATTCTTTTGATGTATCTTTTAGCATCAAAATTCCGTTTTTTAGAGTTCCGTTTACTATTGAGCCGGGTCGCCCCTTACTACAGTTCTTTACCACGAACTGTTTGAAAAGAAAATAATTCGGTGTTTCGGGGCTTCTGACATTATTACTCCTTTGCGGAAGTTAGGCTCAAAATTGAAAAAAGATTATATTTTTTCTCTGGGCCCCTTCCACCTCTTAGTTCGTTTATTTTCCCGTTAGTTTTCACCTGTTTTCGCTTTATAGTTGTGTTATCTCTTAGCAGTTCTTTCGTTAGTTGATTTATGGTTGTGGTATATATGTTTTATCGCTCGTATAGTTGTGTTATTTTCAAATTATACTCCATAATAGAGAGGCTCCGAAAACCCAGCATTGTATATTAAGCTCTGAATTTGACGTTTTTTTCTAACGTGACCAGATTCGTCCTGCGCCCTTTTCATTTAATTTTTTCCCCCATGGCATATTTCTCCAAGGAAAGATCCTCCCACATAGCCCCCTCCCTCAACCCTACCCCCAAAACCAAAAACATCCCCCTGAAAACGTCTGTACACTTCCCAATAACCATTATTATATGTAAACACTGGTTGAAGTTTGTAACTTGCAGCCCCTCCCCCAGGAACTGTGGGGGAGTAAGTCATCCCCAAATACATAGTTATTATGATTTTCGACTATGCTGAACAAAATAGCAATCTCAAAATTTTGATCCGGTGACTTTTGGGAAAAAAATGAGCGTGGGAGGGGGCCTAGATGCCCTCCAATTTTTTTGGTCACTTAAAAAGGGCACTAGAACTTTTTATTTCCGTTAGAATGAGTCCTCTTGCGACATTCTAGGACCACTTGGTCGATACGATGACCCCTGGGAAAAAAAAAAAAACAAACAAATAAACACGCACCCGTGATTTGTCTTCTGGCAAAAAATGCAAAATTCCACATTTTTGTAGATAGGAGCTTGAAACTTCTACAGTAGGGTTCTCTGATACGCTGAATCTGATGGTGTCATTTTCGTTAAGATCCTACGACTTTTAGGGGGTGTTTCCCCCTATTTTCCTAAATAAGGCAAATTTTCTCAGGCTCGTAACTTTTGATGGGTAAGACTAAACTTGATGAAACTTATATATTTAAAATCAGCATTAAAATGCCATTCTTTTGATGTAGCTATTGATATCAAAATCCAATTTTTTAGAGTTTTGGTTACTATTGAGCCGGATCGCTCCTTACTACAGTTCGTTACCACGAACTGTTTGATAATTCATTTATAGAATACTTTGCTGCATACTACTTACGGTACATCATCGATGATTTAGAACGCCTAGAGCAGAATCTGCTCTCCCTCCTTGATGCAAAAGAGAATCCATTGAGTTTCTTTTAAAATTTCTAATGGGTCTCCTTGGAGACAAAGCACATGTTGTGATTGATCTGCTTCATTCATTTGACTTGCCAGAGATGACTCTTTTTGATCTTTTGCGGGAAGCCGGTGCTACTTGATTGAATATTCGAGCTATATCCAGCTTGTTTGATCAAGATTTTGTAACTGTACGAACTACAACTACTGAACTTGAAGGCTGGTCGCATATCCTCTCAGATCCTGCGTGCATTGTAAAGTGTTTAAGACTTCAACGTCTGACTAAGGATGTTGACAGTGAAGCCATGAAGTTATTTTTCGATCATTTGTATATGAATCAAAGTGTGACAGAGTTTTCCTATCAGTCATCTTACGGTTTAGTGTTAGACCCCTCTGATATGGAAGTATTGTCCGAAAAGATGGAGAAGAATGTTAATAAGCCGAATTTACAGGTGAAGTATACAATATATTAATGTGTCAAAAGTTCTTTAAATTTTTTTTTGTTGAACGTAATATCATTTATTTATGCAGTTGATATTTTAATTACTAATGTGGACACTGAACTCTTTGACAGAAGGTGGGTCCAGCACTAACCCACCAGAGGTGAACTCCTCCAAAGCTATGCAAGATCCTCCTCTTCCAGCCTAATCAATATATATAAAACAAGTTTCTCGCAGCTTTCACTCTAAACCTATGGATCTATTTCGCCACAATCCCTCACTAGTCTATAAAACTTTGGGTAAAACGTTGATATCTTCTACTTTGTGTAATAGATCGTTTAAAAAAAATTTCTCAAATTGAGTAAAGGATATTGTTAAATGATTAATGCCAATTTTGATTTACTTTCAGTTTTTCTTTTGAGGGGGGATGAGATACAAAAAAGTAATTTTCACGTCACAAATGTTATACCAGGGTTCTCTGAGCCAATCACGGGGATATAGTATATCCTACCCTGTCCCTGTGCATCTTCATTACCATTTTATCTTCTATGAAATTATTTGAGAGATTCCAATCCTTGGTTAGGATTTTCTTTTTACAGGTTTATTTCTTCAAGTCTTAAAGGCTACTTGCAAAATTAAGCCATAAATAAAACTTATAGACAATCGTATATTCTAAATAACTCTCGTAATCTAGTCTCTACCGTCATGATGTATAATAGGTCAAACCTTGAGTTTTAATATAATTCTGGAAACGTCTAATTGACTTTAACCTGTGACATATCCTTAAGCGAATGATATATATTTTTTTTTTTTTAATTGCTATTACAAAAAATTTGGTATTACAAAAGGATGTAGCCTAACATCTTTTTTTTGGATTAAAGAAACAATTTTTTTTTCAAATATACAGAAGGTATTTATTTCAATTGTTTCAATTATTGCCTTAAATGTGTTTCATCAATGGCGAAACTATTTTGTGAGGAAAGGAGAAAAATTGATAAAATTAAAAGCAAGGCAGTCTCTGTAGTTTTATGAACCTCCTGAATAAAACTAGGGAATCTAAATAACAGTAGGCCTATAGTTGAATGATGGGTCATAAAAACTATACAGGCTCTAATTGGCCATTAGGCAAAATTTCTAATCAAAGCTAATTACTAGTTTTTCCATGTTACTTTGAAATGAATGTAAAAGCAGAAGAAAAGAAAATAGGAGAGAAATGTTTGTGGTTTTGAAATACAATTACTCTTAATTTAGAAGCGAGATTTATTACGGTCGCATAAAAATTCTTTATTTCATTATAAAGACCAAATAAAATTTTAATCTTTAATTTCATAACTTTTTAAAGCGCTAGGTAAAAATAAAGTTATTGAAAATACCTACACTCTCTAATACAGTGATATCCAAGTTTTGTTTTTATTATTTATATTTTTGTATGCTTTTATCGTCTTTTTGGAATTTGTTCAGTTTGCTCAATTTTTCAAAACGTGTTTGGCCTATGATGCAATAAATCAATTTGTGTAAAAACAAAGTTTTCGGTGTCCACAGGTGACGTAACAGAAGAAATAAACTTATCAGGAGATTAATTTTTTCCCTATTGTTTAGTAGCCTATCAGTAAAAAATATTGCTTGACATTTGTTATAGTGATATAAGAATAATGGAAATACAATATTTTAAATCTTATCAAGGTTTATATTATCCGTATATCCACTCCAGAAGGCTTTTCTTTTCCACAAAGAGGGAATGCTCCATAGCAGTAGCAATTATTACTACTCGCAACTGTACTTAGGGATTCTAATAAAATTTTGCAGTTAAACAAGTATCGTATTTAAAGAAAAAAATAATTTTTAAATCACAAAATCCATCAGCTTTTCCCATGGATCCAAAAAGTCCTACAGAAAACAAAGAAGCTTTAGTGAAACCACCTTTAAAAGCAGGGGCATAACTCGAGAAAATTTATTTGGGGGGGGGCAAGAGGGCCCATATTCAGATAGTCGATTGGCTTGGAATTTGCAATAATTTCTCTTTCCAAATTATTGGGGGGGGGGGGGGCAACTACGCCCCTCGTTTTTAGACATGTAAAAATTTTACAGGATTAGGTTATTTGTTTGATTAGTTGCTATGCTAAAAATGTAAACAGCAAAGTAGACTCTTTTAGGAAGTCAAAAGTATTGGAATAAGGACTAGCTGCTATGTTCACTTACAAATATCTGAATGAGTTGTCCCCTTCACCCTTTTCGGATTATTCTAAATTAAATAGTTCGGTGCACAGCCGTTTTGCTAGAAATGCAACTCACTTGATTACGAGAGATAGGAGGAGTAGCAGGACAGGTCGTAACATTGAATAAGTGAGGCGGGGTGTGCGATTTTCTCCCAGATGGTGGTAGGGAGGCAGAGCACTAGTACTTCTTAAAAAATATTAAAATTATGTTGTTTCAAGAGGGAGCCATAGTTTAGAGATGAAAATTAATTTATTTTATTTACTTATTTTTTTTTATTTAGATGTTATTGGGTGTGTCCATTCTTTAAAGTGAGTTTTATTATTACAGTTGTTACTAATGGCTGTTCATGATCTGGATTTTTTTTTCTTTTGTTTCTTGACAAGTTTGTTCATGTCTTGATTTTTTTTACTGCTTCTTTTTATTACTTTCTTCTCAGTATTACTAACTTCAAGGTTATGTGTGTGTTACAATTGTAATTTTTGTTTTTTCCTCATTTAATCTCTAAATTAACCTCATCTAATCTTTTCTCTTTCAGACTTTCACGATAAGAATAAATGGTGACAACACTTCTCATTCGATTGTCCGTGCCTTATCGCAGTCACTTCGATCACTTTCACCAACATCATCATTGTCAACGCTCATTTTTCATATTGATTTGGAAACTAGAGAATTGGATATTTTGTGTCAAGCATTGAACTTTTGTTGTCACATAACCAAGCTTCACCTTTCTAAGTTAAGCTTTGGTCCTGCCGGCTATGAATCGTTCTCCAGAGTTGTTAAGTACGGAAAGTTAGAAAGCTTAAAATGTAGGCTGATTTTCGGTTTTCACTGTGATTCTTTCTTTGTTTTTTTTTTTTTTTACTGCTAGGGAAGCGAAATGAAGCAATTTAAAAGATTTTTCCGATTGAGGACGAATTACTCAAAAAAGACTCGCATTATGCGTTGTTGTAACGCAGTGAAAAATCTTGTATTATACTTTTTACGCCCACAAACCTACAGGCTACATATGGCCTGTTTCCACTGTCCAAATTATTGCAAAAGATTGTCACCAACAAGAACGTATTTTCTGCGGAAACTTCTTTAACTAACAAAATAAACTGCTAGCAATGTACAGGAATATATAACTTGGGCAGAAACTTTAAAAACGGAGCCTTCAAGTGTAAACGAAAATATAAAATTTCAAACCTCAAAATTTCCAACACAGACCTTGAAACTCAATGGATGTAAACTGTTATTTAGTATATTTCCCCTCCCCAGAAAATTCCTCCACGAAAATTCTCCTCTGGAAAAGTTATCCTTCGCAGACGATTTCCTCTACCCGGAAAATCTTCAGTTTGCGGAAAATACCCCCACCAATTCTCCGCCTGAGATTATTTTTGTTGTTTTCCTTGAAAAAGAGCAACGAAATCCCCCTCGATATTAAAATATATTCCCCCACATTTTCACAAACTAATGCACCAGGCTACCCCCTCCTCTCATATGTATCTGAAGGATCTCTATCAAAAGTAAATATCCAGTTCAAAAATAGATTTTTTCAGACATTCTCCTCCACATTACTACTAACAGAAAGATCCACTGAGTCGCCGCGCTAATACGACTATACACTTCTTGGAACAGATTTATGGAGGTTCAATTCAGTCAAAAGAAACTTACAAAGCATGATCTACATTGACCGTTTATTTTTTATGGACTGCATGACAAAGAAATGAAATGCAACAATGCACCACTTTGTGCATTATGACCTTTAAAACTGATATGCTAAGTATTGACAACTCTTTGGTAATTCTAAATCGAATAATTATCTTATAGCTTTCACTTAATAATGTTTCGACCCCTCTTTGGCCTTAAACTGTTGTTCTGAGTCACAAAATGACAGAACGACATATTGCTGTGACACAGGCTCTTTTTCTGTTATTCAAATATGATACTAAAATTTTTAACTTCCATTCGAATGACTCTCAATAGCATTACCTTTGGAGAAAAAAGAAAACCAAACAAACAAATAAAGATTCTTTTGTGACCATTTCTATCCAAGAAACTCAAAATTTCGCATTTTTGTAGATAGGATACTCCCTTCTATAAGATTAAATAAAAAAAACAAGTTTTTTTTAACTGCAAGTAAGGAGCGACACCAAACCTTAAAACGAAGGTAGATTATTTCGTATATGAAGGGGTTGTCCCCTCCGCAACGCCTCGCTCTTTATCCTAAAGTTTGACTCTTTTCCACAACTCTACTTTTTAAAACAATAAAAAACTTTAATGTAAAGAGCGAGGCGTTGCGGAGGGGACAACCGCTTCATATACAGAATAATTTCTGTTCGTTTTAAGTTTTGGTGTCGCTCCTTACTTGCAGTTAAAAAAAACTTGCTTTTTAAATTTAATCTCTGAACGTTTTTGAATTAATACATGTTTTGATTTTGGCTCACCGCACATAAATAATTAAGATAAATTTGCATGTTAATTTTTTTTTCGGCTAAATGGCTTTCTCCTAGTTTTGATCAGAAGATTTTGATACAAAAAGGGGGTGGGAAGGAAGCCTAGTTGCCCTCCAATTTTTGGCTACTTAAAAAGGCAACTAGAACTTTTTATTATTTATACGAACGTTTTTTTAGTAATAAATATACTTAACTTAAAATTAACTTGCTTATCGACTTCTATATTTGTATATTTTTTTACGTATTTGAGGGGGTTCGCCCGCTAGTCAATACCTCGCTCTTTACACTAAAGCTTGAATTTTGTCCCAGTTCTTTAAGAATGACCCCTGAATTCAAAAGGTCGTAGAATAAATAGTTGAAATTACTAAAAATACTTTAACATGAAGAGCGAAGTATTCTGGAAGAGATGAATCCCCTTATTTACGCAGTAACTTCTGTTCTTTTTAGGTTTTAATGCTGCTCCTTACCTCCAGCTGAAAATTGTTTTTTTTATTTATTTTCTCATTGTTTTTCTTAAATAATGCTAGAAAATCCTGCAGCGCCTTCATCGAAGTTCTCTTTCCTCATGATAAATTCCTCCATGGAAAGATGCTCACACGTAACCCCCCCCCCCTTCAACACGAAAAATTCCCCCTGAAAAGGTCTATACACTTCCCAATAACCATTACTATATGTAAACAATGGTCAAAGTTTGTAACTTGTAGCCCCTCCCCTAGGGACGGTGGGGGACTAAGTCGTCCAGGAAGACATAATTATTAGATTTTTTGTCTATGCTAAACAAAATGGCTATCTCAGAATTTTGATCCGGTGACTTTGAGAAAAAATGAGCGTGAGAGGGGGCCTAGGTGCCCTCCGATTTTTTGGTAATTTAAAAAGGGCACTAGAACTTTTAATTTCCGTTAGAATGAGCCCTTTTGCGACATTGTAGGACAAATGGGTCGATACGATGACCCCTGGGAGAAAAAAAACCAACAAAAAACACGCATCCGTGATCTGTCTTCTGGCAAAAATTACAAAATTCCACATTTTTCTAGATAGGAGCTCGAAACTTCTACAGTAGGTTCCTTTGATACGCTGAATTTGATGGTGTGATTTTTGTTAAGATCCAATGACTTTTAGGGGGTATTTCCCCCTCTTTCTAAAATAAGGCAAATTTTCTCAGGCTCGTAACTTTCGATGGGTAAAAATAAACTTGATGAGACTTATATACTTAAGATCAGCATAAAAATTCGATTCTTTTGATGTAACTAATGGTATTAAAATTCCGTTTTTTAGAATTTTGGTTACTATTGAGCTGGGTCGCTCCTTACTATAGTTCATTACCACGAACTGTTTGATATTTCAATTCTTTGCCTAATATAAAGCAGATTTTCATAGCCAATATTTTTTGACAGGCAACCTAAAACTTAACGAGTCTCCTATCTACAAAAATGCGAAATTATGATAGAAAAAGACACAGGCTCTTTTTCTATTATTAAAACAGGTCTACAAAAAATTAAGCAAAGAGAAAACGGATTTTAATTTCGACAAAGGACTGAACAAAAAATAAAATATAAAAACCAAACTACACTTTAACTAAAAAATAAAAGCATTCCGAATATTTCGGCCCCACGTCCGGGAGCCTTTCTCAGCAAAAAAAAATTACAAACAACAAAAAAGAAGGATTTTTTTTAAACATAAGACACACAAAAAAACCTCGACAACTAAACACACGAAAAAAATAAATAAGAACAACTCACATTATAAACAAAACTCCCGGCACTGATGGTAATAACTTAAGACAAAACAAAAGCAAATGTTTATAATGAAACCACTAGTTCCTTTCCTCTGCAACAATCGGTGTATAAATGGGAATCTATTAAAAGTGACAATTATATTTACTTGAACAAGACAAAAGAAAGTCACCAAAACCCAGGTCTACCACCCCTATAGAAGTCTTACAGGCTAATGAAACAAATATATGAATTATAAACTGAATGGATTTTTTCATTTGCTAGTTTAGCTGCAGTCCGTTGACTTCTCACAGCCCTTACTTTGACCTTACATTGACCTTATTTTGACTTTCGTTCGCACTTGTTTCAGGACAATTATCTAAATCACTACTCGTTGAAGTTTTTAACTGGTCTTTAATTAAACTATTATAAATTGAATTTATCTTAAAATCTCCTTCATCTCTATTAAAACTAATGCCCCCATAGATAATTTTTTTTTATTTCTATAATTTCTATGAAACTTTGTAAAAGTCTTACAGATATATCAACAATTTTTGTCTGATCAAATAAAATATTATGATGAGGAAAATTATACATGTGTTCCGCTATTGCGGACTCAAATGTTTCAGGTTTTTATTATGTCTTAGCGAGCAATCTATGGCATTATTGTGTTGCTGTAGCCTATTTTTAAATTCTGCTTTGTTCTACCTACGTAAAATTTACCACAAGAGCATGGAATTTTGTATGCCCCCTTTTGTAGGTTTCTTGGAACTTTGTCTTTTCCATTATTTAGCCATGAGCTTATAGTTTGTCCTGATTTAAATGCTGTTTTTATATTAGGTTTTTTTAATTCTCTTCTTAATTTTTGTGACAATATTGGGACATAAGGCAAAGTTATATAATTTGTTTTTTGAGTTGACCCATTTTCTTCTTATATTACAGGTTTCATGAAGTTCATGATTTCATGATTATAGGTTTTTCCTTTTTTCAATTATTTGAGAAATAATATTTTCAGGATATCCGTTTCCTACTAGAATATCCTTAATAAAAAATAATTCACTACTCATGTATTCTTGTGAAGCTAATTTTAATACTATCTCGACTAAAGAAATAACTACCTCCCTTTTTACTTAGATCGAGTGATTTGATGCGAAAGACAAATAACGGTTATTGTTAGTCGGTTTACGGTAACTTCAAAAAGCTAGTTCGCTATTATTTCTATGGATCCAAATATCCAGAAACGGTAACTTATTCTCTGTTTCTTTTTCAATTTTAAAAACTAATTCCCCTCCCAAATTATTTAAATGCTCCAGAAAACCTTCGATTTGTGATTCACCATAATTCCAAATAACTTAAACGTCATCCAAATATCAGCACCAAAATTTAGGTTTTAAAAAATATGTTTCAATAGCTAAAGTTTCTACACAATCTACATAAGTATATGCTAACAGCGGGCCTAAGGGTCCTCCCATTGCTAATCCTTTAAATGGTAATGGTAAAAATTATCTCTAAATTTGGGATAATTAGTATACCTGCTAGTTATTTTAACTAAATTTAATATAGTTTCTATATCATTACCTGCAAACAATTATTTTATCTCATTTTATGTTCGTCAAGTTTTTTGGGTAAACCAAATTATCCAAAAATATTTAGATTTTTTTTAGTTAAAGTATAGTTTTGTTTTTATATTTTATTTTTCGTAAATGGAAAAGCAGTGGGGTCTAAGAAATTATTTACGTCTAGACTACGGGTGGCAAAATACCAATAGAATTTTAATACTTTTGAATTTAGCAATAAAACATGCCAATATAATTACACAACAAAAGTTTATAGGAAAGTGTAAAGTAAGTAAAATATTCCCAAAATCGTTTCGTTTCAAGTATCATTTAAATACATATAATGAGACTAATCACACGAGAGTAAAAAATTTACCTAAGTCGCATTTACTGAATTTAAACCATGTGTTGAAAGTTAAATGTTTCCAGGGATCACAAGTTGTAAAAGAAATAGATTTTTTCAAAAATATCCTTTGCGGTTTTCTTAATGCCTATGATTTCCAACAAATTATATCAATTTTCAAAAATTCTTTTGAACATGTTTTAAGGTTATTGAGAGAAAGGTTAAACCAAAAATTTTTGCAATTGAAAAGAGAACATAAAAAAAAAATATATCAACGCATAAACCTAAACATTTCCCAGGACCAGGTGTGGTCAATTTAAGTAAAAAGGAAATCCTTGAAAAAGGTACAAAATTTGGACTAAATCCTAAAAAAGTACCGGTAGAAAAAATATTTTCAAAGATTGAGACAGGAATTCATGTGTTTTCAAAAGATGTTAATAATGTAGATGATTTACGACTGGGAGTCGTTAATATTTTTAAAATTTTTGGCAATTTTCAAGAAAACCTTAAGAACAAAGATACAAAAATTTTGAAAGATTTAAAAAAAGATGATTCTCTAATAATAACGAAAGCTGATAAGAGCAATACGGCAGACTGAATCGTTTTCGTCTGTTTTATAGAGACGTTTTTCCACCAAGTTCCACCACCAAAACGGAGTATATCATGAAAATGAGGTTTTATCACTTTATAAATGTTGAAAAGTCTTATTTGGCTATATTCCGTGGTATGTCTAGCTTTTCTATGAAAATTTCAATTATAAAATATAATGCAAGAATCAAATTATTATAAATTATCTTTTTTCTTCAGGTAGCCTACAATTATCAAAACAGCAGATTATTTGTGCTCTAAGTATCTTTTGCTTATGTATATATATATATATATATATATATATATATATATATATATATATATATATATATATATATATATATATATATATATATATATATATATTTCAGGTATAAAAGCAATCCGAACAGCCCCATTAAGAGGTGTTAGACCTAAATAATATTTTTATTGCATAATATTCCAGATGTTTTACCATGGTAGCACCGAAAAGCACTCAGTTTTAATTTACTTGTTCAAATTCAGGGGAAGACAGGTTCAAACCTAGGATTCCCATGTGAACTCTTATTCAATTGGATTATTATGCAACAAAAATTTTGTTTGGGTCTAACGCCTGTTAATGGGGCTGTTTGGATTGTTTTTATGTCTGACAGTCCCTGCACCACCCCCTATAAACATTAATAGTTCCTGCAAAATTTCATAAAAATGAGATGCCAACTTACCTTTTTTTCTATTTTTTAAGTGTGTTGTTTCCAGTCCACAGCAAAAGGTGCCTTTATATAGTAAACTACATAGAACATTTTATAAAAGAATTCAACTGAACTTTCCCATTAATTTCAGTGTCCCTAAACTTGTTCAAGACACTGCCAATTTGTGACAACGAAGTTGATTATGGATCTCCAGAGGATTTGCGACGATTGCTTCCACGTTTAGCAGAAACTGCAAGTAAAATTGCGTCATTTACGGACCCTGAAGCGAGTTTATATGAACCGAACACTCATACTGTAACTTCAATAAGTGAAAAACAAGGTAAGTAATCATCTCTTTCTGAGGGCCTCATGAGCACAAAATATTATTTCCTTTCTTAAAAGGAATTCCCATTTTTTTCAATTGTGTAAAATATTTAAAACAAATTAAGACTGACTATTCAAAAACATTTGTTGCCTCCCAGTATGTTGCCCATATTAAGAAAGGCAGGTAGCAATTAACGATTGTCCCTTTGACATTTTGCTTCCCGACATTTCTCTTTTGAATAGTGAATGTGCATGATGGTTGTCGAAAGGGTTTATCAGCCATATCTAAGAATCGAGGATAATAAGTGGAAGATTTCAGGGTATATTGATGGAGCTGATGGAAAGTTATTGGAGGGTAACCAACCCTCCTTGACAATTTTAGGTCCCCATCCACTCAACACTGAACTAAATTTTGAAAAAAGCTATTTTGTTCAAAATTGTCGAAATATCTAATTACTATGCATTTGAGGATTACATAACCCCTCACAGCCCCTGGGATGGGATGTAAGGTATTCAAGTTGCTCCCACTTATAAGGATTTTTTATTGGTAAAAAGGGGTATGCTGGATTTTGGGTCTCCAAAAGGATTAGGATGTTATAGTAAAACTACCAGGAATTATTGGATCGATGTTGAAAAAAAATTAAACGACACTAGATGCATTCTGGTTGTCGAAATGGCGTGTCGGAAATATCTAAGGAACAGCTGAGAGATCCCCTTCCCCTGTCTCCAACAAAGTTTTCAGGCCAAATTTTAGCAAAATTTTTATTTATCAAGAAAATTGTTTTCAATATAATAATAGGCAAATATTTTATTTTTAATTTATTTTTTATTCATTACTTAAAATGTTGAATTATAATTAATTGGTCTGATTTAATTATTTAATTTTTTCGTTATATTTAAATTTTATCAATTAATCAATTATTAATTAATTATTTTCATTTATATACTGCGTGTTCTACTTAATTTTAATAATAATAATATTTCAGAAATTGCAAAATGATTATAACCGTTAGATTATTTATTTGAAACTTTGCGCCCGTAAAATTTCTGCGGCTGGGGCTAGTGCCTCCTCTGTCCCTCCCATAAAACTACCCTTGGCGTAACCCCACGATCTCACTGTCACGCCTAAAGTTTGAGCCTAACATTTCAGACAGGAAAAATAGTAGCATAAAAGAAAAGGTAGTTGATAAAAACTCTCGTATTCCAAAGCCTTCTACCATAAACTTCAAGCCCTTTATTCTTTAAGTTTGAAGCCAGAACTAAAATTCATTATTTTTAGTTTTAAAGTTCGCTGTAAGCGCAGCATCTGCCCATATCGTAAGTACTATAGACATAACTTCACTGTCACACCTAAGTTTTTGCCCGACATTCTGATTTTAAGAGAACCTTTTGCTAAGCTGTTCTCAAAGGCATTTCCAGTAGAGCGATGCTAATGAAGTGGATCATTTTTGGATTGAGTATACAATGCCAATCAGATATCACCCCCTTTTGAGAAAAGCTTAGCAAACAGCTCTTGGTAATGGCTTTACAAGTGTAAAAGCGACAGGTGTGAGCTTCAGGAGGCATGGCGATGATAAAAGGTATCATAGTGAGCGTAATAATCAGCACACAATTTTTAACTTATATTTACAGTAAAATATGGCAGATGAGGATGGCTTTGTTAGAGTTACAACTTCATCTTAAATAATCAATATATTCAAGGGGGGGGGATACTGGTTAAGCCAAATATATAAAAGTATGGTGAAAAGGATCATAACGGGAAGCATCTGATTCTATGGGATAAAGCGGAGACTTATTTTGAAAAGGCTAAGTAGAGAACACTAAAGCATAAATGAAAGTAAGAAAAAAAGAAAAGAAGGCACTTTTCTGAAATATTCTTTATTTATTGTAAGGCAGATCTGTAAATTTTTTCTATCATAAATCTTATGAAGGGTAATAGGAGCATAGGTAACTTATTTAGCATACGATATGATGCTTACTGCCAAAGATGTCAGAAGGATATGACTACAGGCAAAGTACCAATAGCTATTGAAATAGATAAGGGGGCATTTCTACAGCACAAATAAATCAAAGAATATATATATATATATATATATATATGTATATATATATATATATATATATATATATATATATATATATATATATATATATATATATATATATATATATATATATATATATATATATATATATATATATATATATATATATATATATATATATATAAAGTTTCGATGTGGTCAATACTTCCCCTGAAAATTCCTCCCACCCGAACAATAATATTCTAATACCCACTTCTAATCACATTCAACTGCCAAACTTCATAATATTTCACGCATCCAAAGACCTCATCTCTTAAATATCTCAATGTTTTGCAGTCACTCCTCAAAGGGGACACACTTTAATTTATAAATCCATGATATATGGACAAACATCCAGTACATTCATATGCGTTTGTTCTATTTTCAACTGAAATGTATGCATTGGATCTAATTTTAGATGTAAAGACATTTTTACCTTACTCTTTTTTCAGTTTCCTGTGGTTCAGCTATGTTTCTTGAACAAGTAGAGCTTACCACACCTGCCTGCAGTCCTTCACAACATAAAAGTGGGTTCCACTATCTTCTTTCATCTTTGACTACTTCTACATGTCTATTGAAGCACCTTGACCTAAGCAATTGTTATCTTACAAAAATGGACCTTAACTGTCTTGGAGAAGGAATTGTCCTGACAGTATCCTTGGAAAAGCTGACGTTGGTTGGGCTTGAAAGGTATCAACTGAAGCAACTCTTGCAAAATTTAAAAAACAGTATAATATTTGTCTTATTGAAATGTCTTATTAAAATAGAAAGATTATTTGTATTCTATATTCATAAGAAAAGTCTAAATTAAAAACAAAAATAGTCTAAATTTGACAAATCTCAAAATTTTTGATAAAAATTTGGCCAATAAGATGCGTCACTAATGATTTCCTGAAACTAGCCAAAATTGTCAAGCCTACTTTATTTCATTCATGTAAATGCAGAAAATCGTAGAGCTGCCAAATCGACCAAATTATTTTTTTGTGATTTTTGGCATTTTCCTTTTGCATAAAATTGCAGAGCTGCCAAATTGACCAAATAACATTTATTTTGAGGTGATTTTTGGCATTTTACATTTTTTAGCAAGTATACTAGAAAATATTTTGGACTTAGCATTTCTTGAATTTTAAAAAGAAAATTTTGCTTCCTTTAACTGAAAAAAACAAATTTCCGCTTGCTAATTATATAAGTTTCGCCATTACTAAATACCTCTATCTTTGGCACAAAAAAAGAAAAGTTACGAAGTTTTTCATGGAAAGTAGGTGTTGGCTCTTAGTTTCCTGCCATTTATTCGTATCACCTATCCAAGGTCTATAAGCTAAAACCAAAAAACCCAATCAATCCTAAATAGTGTGGCTTCACAAACTAAAAACCTTTATAATGGACGAGATAGACCGATTCTTTATGGTGTCGAATCCCGTTAAAATTGGTCGTGAAGAGCAGCCAGGGTGTTACTCAGGTCTTTAGACGGTTTTATTCTAATGGTAAATACCCTTCAGCAGTTGGGATTGAACCTCAGTTTGGTTTCTCCCAGTTAGCTTCATTCTCCACGCTGCCACACCGGCGGTGGGCTAAAGAGCAGTTTCTCTAAAGAAACAAGTGTATTGCTGCCTCTTAAATGTTGTTTTCATTTTTGACTTAGACGTGTCTCATGATGCGTGAACCATCTATTTTTCAAATGATCCATAGCCACATTAAACTGACTTCTGGAGCTGTATAATTCCACGACTAGTAAAATGTGGAAAAGAGCATACAAATTACTAAACTGGAGATAAACCAGTAAGCTCCTTAAATTGGTTGACTCAAAAGTAGGTTAGCAATATAAAAAAACTACTACTACTACTACCAAAAACTCACCAGAGCACCAAGCTACCCAGGGCCAACATGTCGACGCAAGCTCCTCTTCCATCCCAACAGAACGGGAATAGAACTACTACGAACACGTACTGAAATATCTTATTCTGACCAAATACAAAAATTAATATTAACAAAAATTAATCTTTTAATTAATTAAAAATTAACTTTAAACAAAAATTAAACTAAAGGACTGAGTTAGAGCATAACAAATTTTGAAATGACATCCACCTCTCGCCAATAGAAGCAGTGGCTGTTATTACTTTGAGAGACCATTATCTCCTTTTTTCTTTCTTTCTCTTTTCCAACTGCGTCCCAATCCAAATAAAGGTGTATGAAGCCCTTATTCTATTGTCATAATAATTTTGACATCAATTAATCAGACTTCTTGTGTCTGCTACATAGGAAACACGAGCACCAGGAATTCTATGAACATACAAAGAAAAAAAAAATATCTATGATTCTGTGGATTTCGTTTTCCATTTTGTACATTGTTTTATTTCATTTTGGAACGACAAAATTGAAGGTTAAGAGGTTAATAGTGCAAAAGATGCAAAGCATAGAATAAGAAAATTAATTGACTTGTACTATAATACGGTCATATATGACGTACTACATTTGTTTATAGCTTTGATCAAGTGACTCCGATTTTACAAGGCTTAAGTGCAACAAAGACCGTATCTGATGTTGATCTGAGTTCAAAAAAATTTCAATTGACGACTTGAGTTTGCAGGCAACAATCAAATTTTAAAAAATTCAAGGATCCTAAAGAAGTTAAACTTAATGGGATGGAACGGAAATTTTGAGGTAATCCTTTTATATACATTTTTCTCTTTGGAGTTTCTTTTTCTCTTTCAAATTCTCTGTTTCGTCTTTCTTTATCTTTTTAGCCTCTTTCTCTATACGTTTTACCGATGATGTGTGACACATTGCCAAAGATCGTTCTTTTTGACCATCCATCTGAGGCCAAGCAAAAAACAGGCTGTCCCCGGATGGGGTCAGAAGGGTTCATAAGGAAAGATTTCAACGAAATTATAAATTCAAGGGAGGGGTCAAAAAGTAAAGATATGAATAGAGTAGAGCAAAAGCCAAACAAAATGGAGCATACACTAAATTTTAAACAAGGATCTGCTTGGTCATAACTCAAGATCTTGAAGGTGAATACTAAGTAGGGTTTCCAACCAGCGACAATAATTTTCTAGATTTTCGTGATTTTATGGTTGATTTATTGATTTTTTTAATAATCTAGTGATTTATGTGGAACTTCGTGATTTTTTGTTTGTTTAGGCAATATAAAAATTACTGCAAATAGTGATAAAACACTGGGGGTGGCAACTGTGCTACTAAGTCGGTCTCTTTTCAGTCAAAATTGCGAAAAAGATGGCCACATGCTTGAAAAACTATAAGTAAAGAGTGATCCTTGCCAATCATAAGCAAAACTCTAAAAGAAGGAATTTTAATAGCAATATATGAATCAAGAAAATCCACTTTTATGGTGATCCCAAACATATGAGTTTATTAATTTACATTATTTACATTAGTTATAAGCGTAAACTCCCACCAAAATTTACAAAGTATATGAAAACATTTTTAATAATGAGTAAAGGGAAAATCCTCCATAAAAAGAGGAGCAATCTCGATAAAAAATAAACCGTCAAATTCAGCTGATCTGAGAACCAAGAGAAAAAGATTTAAGCCATTATATCGGTGGTAAATTCTTATCCTTTGATTTAATTAAATAAAAAGGCTTGATTTTTTCAACTGAAAGTAATGAGCAACGCTCAAACCTCTCGTTCCTCCCTCCTGACGGAATTTTTTTTTATGCTTTAAAACGTTTCATTTTAAAGCAGCAGTTGCTCTTAAATAATTTGGACAAAAAGTCGAACTTCAGTGTAAAGGCCGAGGAGTTAAGGAAAGCAGGTCCCCCATTTACAAATATTCTGTTTGTTTTCATTTTTAGTGTTGCTCCTTAATTTAGTTGAAAAATTTGTTTGATTGTTTGTAAAACCTTGTCTTGGCCCATGCAAGATATTATGTGGGATACCATCAGCATAAATACCTGATTACTAGCTGTTAAATTCTATAGGATATTTAAATAATTGTAAATTGACTGGTAGTGCCCCGCTTTTCCATGTTTCTGCTTAAGAATAAAAATGTTGGATTGTGATTGAAATGTTGACCAAAATTTTGATATTTAGTCCAAATTTTCGATTAACAGTAGCTTTCCAGAACAAATCATTAATAATGATTTATTTTTACTTTATAATTTAGAAAGAACGAATATTTTGCGTATCTTTTGTACGTAGCTGAAGCCATCGCGACTTCTTCAATAGGGCAGCCTACTCTGATGTTTAAATACGATATGTACATTGAAACATTATATCAAACAGTTCGTGGTAACGAACTGTAGTAAGGAGCGACCCGGCTCAACACTAACTGAGACTCTAAAAAATGGAATTTTGATACCAATAGTTCTATCAAAAGAAACTCTCCCTGCGTAAAATCCCTGGAAAGCTCCCCTCCCCCACCAATAAATTTATCTGTAGACACCCCCCTCAGGAAAATGTATGTATACTTCCCAGTAACAAATAGGCTATTTTATGTAAACAATGTGTGAGCTTCATAACTTGCAGCCCTTTCCCCGGGGGCTGTGGGTGGTTTTGTCATTCGTAAAGACATATTTATTGGACCTTTCAAATATGCTAAATAAAATCGACATCTCCGAACTTTGATCTTTGGGGAGAATGATTTGGGAAGGGCTTGTTTCCCTCCAATTTTTGGTCACTTAAAAAGACGCTATAGATTTTAATCTCCGTCCAATTGAGTTTTTTCTCGATCTTCTAGGCTGATATTGTCACCCCTGGGAAGAACAAAGAAAAAATATATATATTATGTAATAAATACATCAATGATCTACCTTCTGGCAGACTTTTTGGGGGTGTTTCCCTCCTTTTTTTGAAAACCAGGCAAATTTTCTCAGGCTCGTAGCTTTTGATGGGTAATACTAAACTTAACGAATATCACATGTTTACAATCAAACAGTTCGTGGTAACGAACTGTAGTAAGGAGCGACCCGGCTCAATAGTAAACGAAACTCTAAAAAACGGAATTTCGATACTAAAAGATATATCAAAAGAATCGGATTTTTATGCTGATTTTAAATATATAAATTTCATCAAATTTAGTCTTTGTCATCAAAAGTTACGAGCCTGAGAAAATTTGCCTTATTTTGGAAAATAGGGGGTAACACCCCCTAAAAGTCATAGGATCTTAACGAAAATTACACCATCGCATTCAGCGTATCAGAGAACCCTATAGAAAAAATTCCAAGGTCCAATCTACAAAAATGTGGAATTTCGTATTTTTTGCCAGAAGACAAATCACGGGTGCGTGTTTATTTGTTTTTTGTTGTTTTTTTTTGTTTTTTTCCCAGGGGTCATCGTATCGACCAAGTGGTCCTAGAGTGTTGCAAGAGGGCTCATTCTAACGGAAATGAAAAGTTCTAGTGCCCTTTTTAAGTGACCAAAAAAATTGGAGGGCACCTAGGCCCCCTCCCACGCTCATTTTTTCCCAAAGTCAACGGATCAAAATTTTGAGATAGCCATTTTGTTCCGCATAGTTGACAACCATAATAACTATGTCTTTGGGGATGACTTACCCCCCACAGTCCCTGGGGGAGGGGCTGCAAGTTACAAACTTTGACCAATGTTTACATACAGTAATGGTTACTGGGAAGTATACCGACGTTATCAGGGGGATTTTTTTGGTTTGGGTGTGGGGTTCAGGGGAGGGAGCTATATGGGAGGATCTTTCCTTGGAGGAGTATTTCATGGGGGAAGAGAAATTCAATGAAAAGGGCGCAGGACTTTCTAGCATTACTATAAAAAAAACAATGAAAATATAAACATGAAAAAGTTTTTTCAATTGAAAGTAAGGAGAAGCATTAAAACTTAAAACGAACAGAGATTATTACGCATATGAAGGGTTCTAAAAATACTTTAGCAGAAAGAGCGAGGTATTTAGGAGGAGATAAATACTTCGCTCTTTATGCTAAAAATTTTTTAAATAATTTCAACTATTTATTCTACGGCCTTTCTGATTCAGGGGTCATTCTTAATGAATTGGGATAAAACGTAACGTAAGTTACGTAAGTTATGTACGTTTGTTACGTAAGTTAATTCTTAAGTTACGTTTTTTTTTTACTAATAAAAACGTTCGTTAAAAATTAAAAGATCTAGTTGCCTTTTTGAGTAACCGAAAAATTGGAGGGCAACTAGACCTGCTTCCCCACCCCTTATTTCTCAAAATCGTCTGATCAAAACTAAGAGAAAGCCATTTAGCCAAAAAAAGAATTAATATGCAAATTTCATTTTAGTAATTTATGTACGGAGAGCCAAAATCAGACATGCATTAATTCAAAAACTTTCAGAAATTAAATAAAAAAAAACAAGTTTTTTTAAATGAAAGTAAGGAGCGACATTAAAACTTAAAACGAACAGAAATTACTCCGTATATGAAAGGGGCTTTTCCTCCTCGACACCCCGCTCCTTGCGCTAAAGTTTGATTCTTTCTCGCAACTCTACTTTTTAAAACAATAAAAAACTTAGCGTAAGGAGCGGGGTGTCGAGGAGGAAAAACCCCTTTCATATACGGAGTAATTTCTGTTCGTTTTAAGTTTTAATGTCGCTCCTTACTTTCATTTAAAAAAACTTGTTTTTTTTTATTTAATTAGCATTAAAAGCCGATCCTTTTTATATGTATCTTTTGCTATGAAAATTCTGGTTTTTCGACATTCAGTTACTATTGGGCCGAGTAGCTCCTTACTTACAGTGCGTTACCACGAATTGTTTGATTCTAGATATTGACGAAAGTAACAGCAAACGGGATGAACTTTAAAACGTCAGAGGCGTAAACTTGATCATTAATATGCCGAGTCAGACTATAACATAAATTAATTTATCTGATTATTATGAGGATTATTAGAATTCCTATCAATACAAGAAACAAGATAACTTAGAACCTTTCTTTATTGAAGCAAAATCTCGGCCAAATAGTATTCACTTTAACAAATAAAGCTGCTTTTGTATCCTCTATTGACAAGAAAACTCACCACAGAAAAGGTAAATGTAGGGGCGCCAATTGACGACAAACAGGGAGAGATAATCTTCCAGATCTTTGGCAATTTTATCTATGACCCCCACTTCCCACCTCCTTAGTTCATATTTAAATACTTTCTCCACTTTCTTTACATTTTTTTTGTTTCCACATGATTTATCACTCAGATAATCCTTGTAAAAGCCCCCTCTCCTCTCTATTAAACATAAAGATTTTTTACTAATATTCCTAGCTGTAGTCCTGACTTTCTTCCCTAAGACACAATCAGCAACTTCACATAGTGGTTTTTTGAAAATTCTTCCAACAATCTTAAACATTGCCAAATCTTAAACTGCCTAGTTTAGTATTCAACAGTTCCTGGAAGGTTTCTCTGAAATTCTCATCCTGGAGTCTAAAAACATCATAAATTCCAGGGAGGTAGTTACCCTTCCAAATTATCAGCTTTAAATTAACCCTAAACACCACTAGATAGTGATCTTCACTTTTAACATCAATAACAGCCCTCCTATATATCTTAGTATCTTGTTTTAATCCTGTCAGTCTTCGGTTTTCTATAACATAATAAGGTTTGCTGTGTTACCATCATGTGAATACCAAGCTAACTAATTGACCATTTTATGACAAAAAACAGTATTGGTTATAATTAGATTGTTATACCTACAAAATTGCAACAGTCAGTAGCTATTAACTGTTTTATTTTCCAACATCTAATTTACCAAGGCTAGGATACTATCTATTCCTATTTCTACCGACCTGAGCGTTCAAATTTCCTAGCAAAAAACCATGAACCTACCTGGGACAGTGTCTATTTCCTCCTGTACTGTAAGCGAAATTCATCTGAGTCTCTAGTATCTCCGTCAGTTGGCTCCTAATTGATACTCTGAACTTTTTTAACCATAAAATGAGCTATTAGTATTCTATTATTGATACCTTCACAGCCTAAACAAGACTTAGCAGCTTCCTTATTCAATAGAGCCCTACTCACTGTCTACGTGCCCCCTCCTTCCTGCCTGAGTAAATAAGTTCTATGTCACCTAATTCACGCTTCCTCCTTTGGGATATGAGTTTCTGAAACTCCCAATAAATCCAATTCGAATCGTCTAAATTTATCAGTCAAAACGTCGATATGATAGTCATTTTTAACGTCGTAACATTCCAAGTTCCATTTTTAAATCTAGCACCACAAGGGTAGCTTAAATAAATCCACATACAAAAAAGAAGATAAGAAAACTTATTTACTTACCAAACTTACCTAAGGTTTATTTCAATCTTGGTAATATAACATGTCAATTAGCCGCTGAAGATAAACGAATTATCTATTGCATGACTATCTAAAATGACTATTAAGCCAAGAAAAAGGGAGACCTGAATTTTCTTTTGCTGGTCAAGTTAAGCCTTTCTACTAGTGATTAAAGGAGATAATGTTAAATTCTTAAAAAGACGGCATTAATGTTGTATATTTATTGTACTTTGTTCGTTTTTAATTGTTGTGGTAAATCTTACTTATCTTTTCAAGAACGTAACAACATTGGCGGCAGTGGCCTCATATTTCGAAAACTCATCGCTCGAGAGTCTTGACCTCTCCAATTGCAAGTTTTACGTAAAGCTTCAACGACCCGAAAAAGGGAATCCAAGAATAGTGTCAAAACCACAAAACGGAAACAACCCCAAAAATAGTGCATCATATACAGACAAATACAATGCCACTTGCCAAAAAGTGAAACAGATCTGCGAGTCAAAGAAAAATTGGAAATATCTCTCAAGATTATCCCTTGAATCAACTGAAGTGTTTCTGGTAGCAAGTGATGAAAAGAAAATTCTTATAAAAGGACCAGACATGCCTGTTTTTCTTTGTTATTTTACAAATCTGAAGGAGCTGAATTTAAGTGGGTTTAAATTTCACAAAACGGATGCACTGGCTCAGGTACTTGCCCACAAAATGATTTCGCTTAATGACCAAGCATCAAAAAAGTTTTTTATTGAAATTTCAAAACACTTCGGGAGCTCTTTAGAAACGCTGTATATAAGCAACTGGAATTTTACATGGGCCTGTCCTGAAGTGACTCACAGTGCTATCATAAAAAGTTTGAAACAGTGCCGAAAACTGAAATCAATTTTTGCCAATTCTGTAGTATCTGAGACTGTTCCAAAATTCTCACCGATAACTTCCTTCATAGCAGGAATACCCAAACTAATCAAACTATCATTGGAATGGTGTCAACTAACAAACACTGACGCAATAGTAGTTGCTTCAAAGCTGATTAAATATTGGAAAGGCGATTTACTTCATATTCAAACGAGATTTGTTAATGACAATTTTGTTGATACTTTTCTTCGGCTTTTGAAGCTTACGGGTAGATTCCGCGTGGAAAGTTTAATGCAAGGTCAAATCAAGATCACCCAAAAACACTTTTGTATCAGCTACTACAAGACTAATAATAAATAAATTATTTTGTAAAACTAACCGTTTATTGATTAGACAAAACTTAACTAAAATAACACCTTTTTGGCTTTCAAAGCTTCCGGGTAGATTCACGTAGATATTGCCAAATCACAGTAGTGCGAGGCAGTGTAACAGTCAGGTAACAGAAATAATAATAACAATTTATTTATGCCCTCTTTACATACAAAAGATGTACACAGAGGAGTATGAAAAGAAAACTGAAAAATATAAAATTACACTTCTAATGAAAATAAGTAGATCATAGTTGTTTTCTTCTTTTTTTGCACATAACTCAAAAAATAATTCACAAAACATGACCCATAAATAGTAACGTAACTCATAAACATAACTCATAAAACAGCACCCATAAACATAGCGCATAGAAATCTGTTTTATTACAGAAATGATGATAAAACTATTTTTCCATTAAATGAGACAATTAAGAGGAACATTTATGCTATTTTCTCTAGATCTTCTGAGAAATCGGTCGTATTATTGATCCGTTTTAACAGTAATTAAATAAAAAAAAACTAATGTTTTTAGCTGAAAGTAAGGAGCGACATTAAAACTTAAAACGAACAGAAATTACTCCGTATACAAAATGGGTTGTCCCCTCCGCAATCCCTCGCTCTTTACTCTAAAGCTTTTAATTGTTTTAAAAAGTAGAATTGTGGCAAAGAGTCAAACTTTAGCGTAAAGAGCGAGGGATTGCGGAGGGGACAACCCATTTTATATACGGAGTAATTTCTGTTCGTTTTAAGTTTTAATGTCGCTCCTTACTTTCAGCTAAAAAAATTAGTTTTTTTTATTTAATTTCTGAACGTTTTTGAATTAATGCATGTTTGGTTTTGGCTCTCCGCACATAAATTATTAAAATGAAATTTGTATATTAATTCTTTTTTTGGCTAAATGGCTTTCTCTAAGTTTTGATCAGACAATTTTGAGAAATAAGGGGTGGAGAAGGAGGCCTAGTTGCCCTCCAATTTTTCGGTTGCTTAAAAAGGCAACTAGAACTTTTAATTTTTAACGAACGTTTTTATTAGTAAAAAATATACGTAACTTATAAATTAGCAACTTACGTAACAAACTTTCATAATCTTATATTTTTATTATGTATACAAGGGGGTTTGTATCCTCGTTAATACCTCGCTCTTTACACTAAATCTTAAGTTTTGTACCAATTCTTTAAGAATGACCCCTGAATCAGAAAGGCCGTAGAATAAATAGTTGAAATTACTAAAAATACTTTAGCATAAAGAGCGAGGTATTTATCTCCTCCTAAATACCTCGCTCTTTATGCTAAAGTATTTTTAGAACCCCTCATATGCGTAATAATCTCTGTTCGTTTTAAGTTTCAATGCTACTCCTTCCTTTCATTTGAAAAAACGTTTTCACGTTTATTTTTCATTGTTTTCTTATAGTAATGCTAGAAAATCATGCGCCCTTTTCCTTGAATTTTTCTTCCCCCATGACAGATTCCTCCAATGAAAGATCCTCCAACATATCCCCCTCCACTCAGCCCCACCCCCGAAACAAAATATAATCCCCCTGAAAACGTCTGTACACTTCCCAATAACCATTACTATATGTAAACACTGGTCAAAGTTTGTAACTTGCAGCCCCTCCCCCAGGGATTGTGGGGGAGTAAATCATCCCCAAATACATAGTTATTATGGTTTTCGACTATGTTGAACAAAATGGCTATCTCAAAATTTTGATCCTTTGACTTTGGGAAAAAAATGAGCGTGGGAGGGGGCCTAGATGCCTTCCAATTTTTTTGGTCACTTAAAAAGGGCACTAGAACTTTTCATTTCCGTTAGAATGAGCCCTCTTGCGACATTCTAGGACCACTTGGTCGATACGATGACCCCTGGGAAAAAGAAAAAAAAACAAAAACAAAAAAACAAACAAATAAACACGCACCCGTGATTTGTCTTCTGGCAAAAAATACTAAATTCCACATTTTTGTAGATGGGAGCTTGAAACTTCTACAGTAGGGTTCTCTGATACGCTGAATCTGAAGGTGTGATTTTTGTTAAGATTCTATGACTTTTAGGGGATGTTTCCCCCTATTTTCTTAAATAAGGCAAATTTTCTCAGGCTCGTAACTTTTGATGGGTAAGACTAAACTTGATGAAACTTATACATTTAAAATCAGCATTAAAATGCGATTCTTTTGATGTAGCTATTGATATCAAAATTCAATTTTTTAGAGTTTTGGTTACTATTGAGCCGGGTCGCTCCTTACTACAGTTCGTTACCACGAACTGTTTGATATCAAATATTCCAAATTTTCGTATAATATACCTATTTTTAACCAAAGTGGAATTCCAAGAAAATATTTACGAAACCGGAAAAAGTAAACATGGATACGCTTTTTATCACTTTTACTCAAAAACTTCAGAAATGGAACAATGAAAAATACACGAGATGCAAACATTGAATTATAAATTATAGCAAGTGTTTGTTTATGAAAACGACCTTTCACTCTGACTTGCAGGCCATATATTTTTCCTAAGTTTTTCCAACACAGATGATAACACCAACTCCCGCATAGCTTTAATTGACGGACCGAAAGGCATCCTAAGGTAGTTAGTGGAATCTTTATTAATAATATTAAGTGATCCCACCCTAATTGAATGATGCTGGATACCACTTTTACTATTCACCACTAGGAATTCTGTTTTAGAAGGTTCAATCTCTAATCCTATCTTTCGTTGATGTGAGTGTAATATATTAACTGCATTCTGCATTGATATTAAATTATCCGAGAACAACAAAATATCATCAGCATACGGTAAATGGCTAATGTCAATACCTTTAATCACATACGTGAGTAGGAACCGTATGGCTGCTTTAATTGCGATATTAAATATAAAGAGGCTAAGAACTAACCCTTGTTTAACTCCACAGCGTAAATAAATTCGGTCTGAGAGTCACCCTCCCGAAAAAACTCTCACAGATGAATTACCATACCGGCCTGCCAAACACTGGCCTATAAATGGATTCACCCCACTCCGCAACAGTGACAAAAAAGCGTGGTTATGCAACATACTATCAAACGCTTTTGAAATTTCAACTCCACACACAAATAATTGTTTTTTTAATCTTATGGTAGTGCTCCGATATTTCTAGAATTATTGCGTGTACATTTTATACCCCTACACTGCTTCGAAAATCCAATTGTTGATCCCATTGATAAATATGGAAGTAAAATTTTTTCAAATAATTTACTAATAACAGAACAAAGTGTTATAGGTCTATATGATGAACAATATGAAGGATCTTTGCCCTTCTTGCGTATACAAGCTACTTTACCTTCACCCATCAAAGAAGGGACGTAATGATGGGTCACTATTATTTGACATAATAGCGTAAGATGCTCTAGTAATTTTGTAGTACCATACATTAGGTGCTCTGGTAACAAACCATCTGGACTTGGGGCCTTCCCACATTTTAGTGATCCAATTTGAGTCAAAATCAAAGATGGAGTAAAACAAACTAGGTTTTAGATGGTTTCAGCTGAGAAAAATGCTTATACAGCAATTCACGATAACTCAATTCTGTTGATGTAGAATGGATGAAAAGACTGAGGTAAAGTATACATACCATTGATCTAGCGGGATTTGGTCTGATAAATCAGCTGATGACTGTTTTAATTTATTAACCTCATTATAAAGTAACTTTGGATTATTCCTGATCTTGGTTAATATATCTTTTACTTGTTGTTTCTTCCAAGTTGCCACTAACTTTATCTAATTCTTTTTTGTTGATTTAATAATCTAGAAAAAGGGGCCATTTCTCGGTTGGTCTAATTGATCCCAAATACCATAACATGGCCGATGTTTCTGTTTTGCTTCATGCAACCCTGGAATAGCAGACTATCCCTTTTTTGTGTATTTCTATGCACTCTAATAAGGGGAACCGCAACGGAAGCCGCAACTTTCATTGCATGAACTATTTCAGCCTAATAAATATCTAATTCCAACGAATGAAATTTTTGAGACTCTGACAGGAGGTGAAAAGGAATTCTAATTCTACTGAGAATAAACATCATCTAATACGCACTGATATAAGTTTACGTCTATTTAATCCCAAACCTGCTTCTGAAACCATTTTGGACTACAAGGCCTATGGCAAAAAATATTTAAAACAACATACACTTCAAGGTGAGAATGATCACTAATCAAAATTTCCTCTGACACTTTCAAAAGAGACTTTTTTAAACATTCACGATCTAAAATTATAAAGTCAAAATTTGCCACGCTACCTGAATTATAAATAAAAGTAAAATTTTGCTATTCGCTGCCACTGATAGATCTTTTGGAAGTGATGATAATAATATCTGGGACCACGGTAAACTAGGAATAGTGAGGTCAGTGTTATAATCACCACAAAGTAAAATGGCTTTGCCAGACGCTCGTATTTTATGAGAAATTTTTGAGACACTTAAACAGGCTTTGGCAAAACGTTTGTTAGATTGTTCGTTCCTGTAATTAGTAGGTATATAAACTGGAAGAATAACTGTATGGCCTAGATTAACTGCAACAAAAGTATCATTGGTTTTAAGTAAAACACACTTAAGACTCTTTTTTACTCCAATCATAATGCCACCAGAGGGGTGACCACCTGTGATTTTTGCGGAACGGAAGAAGAACTCGTTGTCACAAAAAACTTCCAACTGGTTACTTTTAACGCCACTTAACTGGTGCTCAACTACAAACACTATTTTGAATGAAATGTGACCCATTTCTTGTTCTTAAATTAGATCAAAACAATTTTGCTTATTTTTTATAAAAGCCATGTTTCTTGTGACTTGCCAATGCTATTCAGATAAAACACGAGGAAAAAAGAAAATCCAAAATAGAATTCGAATGGAAGTTTGGGCTAATCATCATTTTTTGTACCCTAAGTAATCAAGCATTTATGTCTTCTGGTATTTAAAATTATTTTAAAGACAATTTTATCAAACCATTATTGTATTTTATCGTTTTTGTAGCTCACCTGCTGTGCAAACGCACTGGTACTTGTAGATAACCAGGAATAGCAGGTCTGCCAATATCCTTGTCACAAGGCTATTGGGTATGACTGGTCCTCAATGAAAAAGAAAAAGAAGTCTATATTTGAATTTTATGATTAAGTTATATTCAATAATTCTCAGCAATCTCAATATAATGTAATACAATTCTCAGTAAATTTTCGCCTCCGAAAGTAAGGCACTTGAATTAAACAGAAAAAAGTCTACACAACAATGATGTATTCTTTACATACATTTTTGAGGGAACTTAGGTAAATATTTATGGCACTGTACTTGAAGGACTTCAAAAACGATTGAAGCCATAATGATCTGCAATCATTTTACGATGACTTTGAATTGTTGTAAAGAAAAATCCAGTTCAGATTGAACAGCAAGCTTTTGTGGTTATATTTGCAGTTTATGTTTAAAATCCTATAGTCAAAAATGCATAAAAACAACAGACGATGTGAAATTCAAAGTATTATGCGCCAAGTTAAAGTCTACGTCTCGAAGTTTTTAACTACGTTTGATAGACAAAAAAAAACATTGCAGAATGAAATCTAATATCATGAATTCCGTTATTTTTCAGCTGGTAAGTTACTCTTTTAAAACGCTTTAGACCAATCTCAAAATCGAACTAAGTTCCTTAGTTTTTCAAACTGAATGTTCATTTACACATTGCGGATATCCATGCAGAAATCCGTCCGTATCTTTTTGAACAATGACCCAGAAAAAGCTACGTTTCAAGGCAGAATTTTCAAATAAATGCATCAGCGTAACCTAAGTTTTGAAGCTGAGAACAAGTTTACCCTAAAAATTGATTAAAATTAGCTGCAGTGCCTGTATCTATCATCAAAACACCGAGAAGGATATAATGTTCTTAACCTCTTCTGAAAGCTGTTCAGCAAAAGAGAGCCCAGGATACAATTTTTCAGGGTTTTCTTATAGTCTGGGTGAGTAGTATCATGGAAGCCGGGGTAACCTTACATCAATGTTATAAGATCATAAAGTTTCTGATGATCTATTTGTTATGGTTTTATTCATTTAAAAACCTTGCCAAGAATCTGTCCCGATTTGAATAAATTGCCGCGGAAAGCAACAGAGTTTTTGAAGCACAAAAATGGACGGAGTCTCCGAACGGATTGCTCAATCCGAATTTTCCGCAATTTGTAAATACACCATGAGAGTAACGAATTTCGATCATTTATCGGATTTTCTTGAAAATATCGGTGGTTTTTGCAAAAATGATATTTTTTAAGCTTATTCTTTCATTTATTTTGCCACACTTTTTATGGTTTGTTAATTGCTTTTTCTGCAACTCTTTCTTTTTTCAAAGTCTTGTTACTTAGGAAAAAGAAAAAAATTCAGTCAAAATTTTTAGCACATTTATTTCACTTCTTTTTTGGAGCTGGATAAAAGAAATAATTAGAAAAGTGAAAATAAGAAGTAATCAGCATTGTATTATACATAGCGGCAGTTCTACATTTATGGGTTAGCGTATGAATCCGAAACGTAAGGAATAGGAGGATATCAGCTTTTATGAGGCATTTCAATGAAAAATAAAAAAATGAGAGTTTTAATCAAATATTTGAAATATAAAATAAAACAATTAAATCCTTGGAATCCCGGAGCAGATCCCCTCTACTAAATTCCATAACCAAACGACAACCGATTTGACCTCTCTAATCATAGTACGAGTATAATTATAAAAAGCGCTAAGTCTTATTTTCTTTTGAAATGATTTCTTTTTCATTCAGGAAATTATGTTCATTATACGCAGGTGTGGATGTTGTATTCATTTCCATTTTTGAAGTTTTAAAACAAGAGAATCTAAGCTTGAACTGGTTGACTTTAGGAAGTAAAATCACCTTAAATATCAGGAGAAACATTTAAGCTGAGATAATGTAGTGAAACAGGAAGCATAGAACATTTTATGAACACATAATGAAGTGCAATTGACCCCCATTTTTCTCGTTTTCCTTATGTTAAAAACAAGCATGGATTAACTAAAAAAGACATCTACTTAAAGTAAAGAGCAAATTTGACACTTCAAGAGAGTGACAGTTATAAAGCTACTTCATTAATTATAGTTTTCCAAATTATTGGGAGGGACTGCCCCCCCCCCCTTAATGACACCACTGGGCACAATGTATTATTTATTTTTTCATTTTATATATTTTTTTGGTACGTTTTAGACCAGGGCACTTCGTATAGAAGGAATTGTAGTAGAAACTGCAAGAAGAGCTCATTCGATTGGAAATTGACTGCGCTAGTGCCCTTTTTTAATAATCAAAAGTGATTAGAGGGCAAATAGCACCCCTCCCACGTCCATCAGTTACCCAAACACATCCAATAGAAATGTTGAGATAGCCATTTTGTTCAGCGTAGTGCAAAGATCTTGAAATTATGTCGTTGAGGATGACAACACACCCAAATTCGTCAGGGGAAGGTTTGAAAGTTATAACCCGAGGGGATATAAGGTTTTAATCGAAAGAGTGGTCACATAAACTTCGGAGGGGGGCTCATTGGATTGGAAATCAGAAGTTCTAATGCCCTTCTTAAGATTTAAAATGATTTGAGGGCAGTCGCCCCCACGTCGTATTTTCCGCAAAAACATCTGATAGAAATTTAAAGATAGCCATTTATTTTCGTAGAGACTTCGAAAAAACTATTTCGAATGCAAATTGAAAAGTCTAATGCCCTTTTTAATAGTCAAAAGTGACGTGAGGAAAACAAGCCCCTCCCACGCCATTCATTTCCCAAAATACGTCCAATCAAAATTTTGAGATGCCTACTTTGTTCAGCACAATTGAAAGGTCTGGAAATTATGTCTTTGAGAATGGCAACACCCCCAGAGCCCTCGGTGCAAGGGTCATAAGTTATGCTTTGACGGAATGTAAGGTTTTTATGAAAGAGTGGTCGTATAAGCTTTGAAATGGGCTCATTGGACGAGAAATCAGAAGTTCCATTGCCCTCTTAAGACTCAAAAGGATCGGAGGGCATCCACCACCCCCACGTCGTATTTTCCCCAAATGCATTCGATAAAAATTTTGAGCTAGTCATTTATTGAAAAGTAGTCCAAAGATCATACAAAATGACCTTTGTGATTGAATATCCCGCAGAATCTAAGGGTAAGGGCTGTAAGTTATGCCCCAGGGGCATATAGGATCTTATGGAAGGGGTGTTCGTTTGAACTTTAGAAGAGGTTCATTTTATTGAAAATGTTTAGTAGTGGAGGAAAAGTAAGGCTTGACCTCGGGGAAATTGCAATAGAATCTTTTTTTATACCAAAATGTTCAGAAAAATCGGCTTAATCACAAAAAAAATCTCCCCAAATCCCCCTTGCACAACTACCTGAAACCCCCCCCCCCCCTTGAAGGGGGGGGAATCGAAATTTCTAATTGGACGTATTTTTGGGTTTAAGTGGTCGTTTTCTATCAAATCAAGCATGAAGAATCTGAATCCAACGTCAGAAATCAAGTTTTTTGTGCCCCAGTATCAATTTTCACCTTCACAAAACGGGGGGGGGGGTAAAGTACGCAGGTCATTATTTGCCGGATTCCTGTGGCTAAAGGATCATTTTATATCAAATAAAATACCGTATTGCCAGGAATTGTGTCACGAGGCCTTTAATCTAAGGGGCCTTTAATATGAGAGGTTGCTAAGTATAACTTCTTGAAAAACCACTTCTTTAATCGATATCAAACTTCAGATCAATCAGTTATAAAAAGGAACGTTTAGAACTCAGGTAAATTAATCACAAGAACATTTTGATTTTAAAGCACAATCTAAAGCTAATTCTTCTTCCTGCTCGTCTTCGTTATCATCCTCATCCTGTTCAAGGAGCGACTCGTACGCCTGTTTTGCCTTTTCAAGGGGTGGTAGCATGTCATTGCCACCAAACGCTCTGCTATCCAGTTCTGATGATAAAAGGTTCGCATAAAGGGCTACCTCCAACAGACCATGGCCTCGCACAGCAGGAGAGAAAGGTTTGCCTTGTAGCATACTACGCACAGTGTTAGGCGCGTATACTTGACTTAGGATTTCAAAAAGTCCCGAGTCAGCCATAAGGAAGCCAATGGCTCCTAGGAAACTCATGCGTGTATGAAATCCACCTAGAACAACAATAGCATTTCTTAAAGCACTTGTGGCAGGCTCTGCATCGACGATACACTTCGCCTTCCAGTAAAGCGGTTGGTCAAAGGTAATGACTAGAGCTTTTCCTGCTCGACTAGCGCGCTCGTTAGCATGCATAAGTGTAGAATAAACACAGGAGATATCGCTTGGGTTGTGGTTAATCATTGGCAAAAAACGAATGTTCGACTTTCCCGGATGAGGTAGCTTTTGGTGTATTGACCACATAAAGGCTGACCAGTTCATGTATGAGCTTTTGAAAAAGCCAGAGATGCACAAGAGCGTTTCACCTTTCCATTCATTGTCATGAGTGTCACCACTGTTTGTCAAGGAAACAAAAGTCCTTGGTTGCGACTTGGCAGGTTTTTGGTAGGTGTAGAACGGCACGGTGCCGATTGACTTCATCTCATATCCACTTACTTCTTTTCTTGGCACTGAAAGCTCCGTTGCCGGCAAATCAGGTGTAGACACTTCAATAAGTCCCATTCCATGAAAGGTATTCAGGCCGTCGATAGTAGCAATATCATGATCGAAGTTGTCTCCTACATACTGAAAAAAAATGTGCTTTCTCTTCGGACTCTTCCAACGACGTTTGATTTACTGCTGCACATCTCTCAAGTTTTTTTTTACCTCTGAGTACGAAGAGCAGAAGCCAAGATTGTGCAGTGTGTCAATTAAAATCGGGATGAGAAATGGTGATGCAGCTGCGAAGCCAGTCCTATTTGTACAGGAGACATTAAACCACGTGGTCTGCATGCCTGCATTATAGCCTGTCCGATAGAACATTTTAGACGAGGCGTGTCAACCCCTGTCGATGAAAGCAGTAGACAAAGAGATCGGTACATGAAGTTCAAACACTTCTCTACTGACGATATCTCGTTAAGAAATTCGTAGGAATCCTTCCTTCTCATAATGGATTTTATTTTACTTCCTATTATCTTTCCAACGACTTTGATGAGCTGATCCCTTCCTCCGTTTTCATTATCTGCTTTTTCTTCTTGGTGAAATTCCCGTAATATCCTGTCAACCGTATCTCTAAATATTACGAGTGTCTCTTTCCCATTTGAGTCGGACATAACCACTTGTTCGCCATACTCACTGACTAGCAAATCCTTGGCTTGACGAAAGCTGTAGGCCAAACTATCACAGTCAGTTTCTGAGAGAATATGAGCCATTTTTCTTAATATGATCGTCAGAGGTACAGGTTCTTCACTGTTGGCATAGCACCGAATTGCTTCTTCGAGAGCGGCTTTTCTTGCACTATCGCACGGTCTTCCCTTCTGTTTCTTTGGTGGAGGCACTTCACTCACTTCTTCTTGACCCCGGAATTTTTGTGGAATCTCTTTTCCTGTCCTGAAGTTCACTGAGCATATTTGATGATAAACGGCATCCTCTGCATGAAGGTCAGAAGTCTTTGAGTTTATCCGACCTAGCACTGTCATGGCCCACTGATCGTTCCTGCTCTTACACACTTCACTAATCGAGTAGTCGAAGCTATGAATTCCTACTGCATAAGCTTCAGCGAATTCACGACTTGTGACCTTGCATAATTTCACTGCTTGGCCACAGAATAGGCAGTTCTTCGAAAAATCAAAGCGTGGAGCTGAAGATCTGGTTGGGGGTGGGGGAGGGGCTGCATCCGGTTCTTTCTGCTCAAGTTTCCTTTGAGCGTTCTTTTCTCTGTCGATCCGACGTCTGTCACAGAAGTTACGACGACACGCGGTGTAGACTTCATTTCCAGTCGTCATAGCTATGCTACTACCTGTTTCTTTGCTTGCATCGGCTCCTTTCTCGGATAATATAGCAGTGTTTTCACCGGGTTTGATGCTGCTTTCGCATATCGGGCAGACCATGTTCTCTTCATTGACGGTTCTAGAAGAAAAAGAGACTGATTATTTCGTACAACTTGTTTGTTCAGTAAATCCAGGCACAATCCAATCGGAATTCAACCCATCGCCGCCTAGAAGAACAAATTCAGCTTGAATGATACACAGTAGATGGTATTGCACAAATGAAGTTGAAAAGCAGAAATGAATATCTGCTCTTTTCCAAAATCAGAAGCATAATCTTAAACACTATCTCGCTAAATACTTCTAATCAACGCTCGCGGATCCCAGTTTATTATTTTGTCTTTTCTTTGCGGAAGTAAATAAAACGGCACAAACCTTGAGCACGCCAATCATCTAGCAAGTACTATAGTAGATGGCTCTACTGATTACATCACCTAAAGAATGACACTAAGGAATGGAAACCGCAAACTGGAGGGGGAGTCTGGAATGCTGGTTTGAAATTAGACTGTTCGAGACTCATATTCTAAGGCGCCATTCCTAGCTTGATAGGAAATGGTGAATCAGCCGACAAATGATTAAAATAACTGGTTCACGTAGGTCAACTTTCACAGCCAATTTAGGTAAGATGAGCTACTTGACCACGTAAAATCAAGTTTTTAACTGCATTTTCGAATTCACCGCCATTGATTCCAAAGGTAACGGCCAAATAATGGAACAACCTCTTAATTTCGAGTTATGCCCCCCCCCCGCCCTTTAAGGGTTGAAATGGGCATTAGGGTACGGAAAAAAGGAAACTCTGAATTCAGATTTGGAGTCGGCGTACTTGATTTGATAGGAAACGACTGTTTAAACTCAAAAATATTTATAAACACAAAAGTGGGATTTTCCCCTCATTTTTCCCCTTCAAGGGCAAATTTGGGATGCTTGTGCAAGGGGAGTTCAAGGGGATTTTTTTGTGTGATTAAACTGATTTTTCTGAACATTTTGGTGTAAAAAAAAAATTCTGTTGCAATTTCCCCGAGGATTGACCATTTTTATCTGTATCTTTCCTCCACTATAGTTCTAGTTTTCTTTTAAGAGTCCAACGCAACGGAGCAACTAGCATCAATCTCCACTGACATTCCCTTTTCCTGAAACGCACTAATTTGAAAGTGTGAGACAGCTATTTTGTTATCTATTGGTCAAAATTCATATGACAATGTCTCTAGGGTGAATACAACCTCCAGGTGCCCATGAACAAGGACTGTAAGTTATGCTCCGGGTATATAAGGTTCTTATAGAACGGGTGGTTGCATAAACTTTGGATTGGATAGATCCCATTTGATTGGAAGTCGAAATTTTTAGTGCCCTTTTTAAGAGTCAATAGTAAACGGAGGGCAATAAACCCCCCAGCCTATTATTCTCCAAAACACATTCGATGAAGATTTTAAGAGAGCAATTTTGTTCAGTATTGTTGAAAGGTCTGGAAATTGGTGTATGTTATTGAGAAAGGTATGCTTGTTTTAACTTTACTTTCCAAGCAGAAGAAGAGGATTTAGGTGAGCCTTTCAGAGAATATTGAGAAAAGTGTTGAACTAAAAGGATGTAACTCAGGAATAACTATGTATATCAGTTAGGAAAATTCAGAAAATGATAAGAGAGATGATCAAAATGGCAATTTTTTGCATGCTACCGATACTACCACAACTAACACCACTACTACTACCACACTACTCCATCCACAACACTGAAGTGAAATTTGAACTAGGTCAAAAGACGCTATGTGCATGTACATTGTCAAAAAAGTGTATCCCAATAATTGATTTGGGTAGTAGGTCGGAACTTTCAGAAAATACTTAAAGGAAAAGATTATCTGACCAAAAGGTAATATGTGCACACTACTGCTATTACAACTGTTACTGCTGCATCTATTGCAACTACTTGTAAGGCTAAGAGCATTGAAATGAAAATTTCAAGAAGTATATGAGCGTACAGGTTATCAAAACGACATATCAGCAATGGCCAATTTTATTAAGCTGAAACTTCTAGGACCTGATGAAAGGAATGTTCTACTGATGTAATGTTCAATGTGTTAATATTACTGCTGCTGCTAGTTTTACCACTATTACTGTAAACACTATTACTAGTAATATCAATAGAACTACTGTGACTGCTATTACAACTATGCCTAAGGATATGAAGGTGAAATTTTCAAGGAATTTTGAGGGGGGAGTTGAACTAAATCACAACACATCGTCTGTATGCAGGTTGTCAAAATGGTGTAATAGCACTATCTTTGGAAGAGTTTGGTGTGTGAAGTTGACGCTAACAGGACTTGTTGTGAGGGATGTTGAACTAACCAAAAGAAAATATTTGCATCCTTATGCTACCGTTTCTAATAATGCTACTACTGCTGTTACTACTATTACTAACTCTATTACAAACACTGCCACTAAAGCTCTGGCTACTATTATTCATTCTACTGCTTCTGTTGCTACAACTGCTATTAAAAAGTTAGGGTAATAAGGCGAAAAATTTGTGAAATAAAGAAACTACATGGAACTAAATTGAAACACACTAAGCCGATACAGGTTGTCGAGCGAGCCTATCAGAAAGGCTTCATGAACAGTTGATGATATTAATCTGAAACTTTCAGCATATTTTGAAGGAGATGTTGAAGAAACAAAAGATGTTGTGCGCCAACTGCAACTAATGCTGCTACAACTGTTGCTCCTCAAAGTAAGCTAGGGTATTAAGACAAAATTTTTAAGGAATACTTAGGGGGATTTTGTACTAAATCAAAACAAAGTATAAGTATGTGGACTTTCAAAAAGGTGACAAAGCAATATCTCAAGACCCACTTATATTTTTAAGTTGGACGTTTAAGGGTAAGTTGGGGGCATTTTTTACTAACCAGATGGTACTATGTGTATGCTTTTGATACTACCGCAACAGCTACTGTAACTAGTTACGCTAAGGGTATTAAAGTGAAAATTTTATGGAACGTTTAAGAGGAGTTTCAATTAAACGAAAAAACTGTATGCATGGAGGTTTTCGAAATGACATTCAAGCAATATCATAGGCAGTACCACTCTATAATTGCTGGAAATATCATTGAAACTTGTAAAGGAGCTAATTCGATTCAAAATTGAAAGTTCTAGTGCAGTTTATAAGAGTACAAAGAGACTGGAGGGCATGCAGCCCTTTCTCTCAAGCCCATTCATTTTCCAAACACATCCAGTCAAAATTTTGAGGCAACCATTTTGTTCAAAATAGTAGAACGGTCCAGCAGCAATGTCCTTAGGGATATTAGGCATGTCTACCCTAAGCAATTATGCAATTGGACCATTATACTTTGAAATTAAATATTGCTTTAAAACTAAATAAAAAAAGCTTTGTGTTTATGATTGCTAATAATACTACCTCAGCAATATGACAAGTAAAGACAGTGTACTTGTATCCAGGCTGTCAAAAAGTATAGATAGAATCTTTTGGGAATGATATTAAGTTTAATTTTTAGGTCAACTTTAGGAGGTATAAAATTAAATGGAAAAATACTATTTGCGTCAGGACTAAAAATTGTTGAAAAAAACTTTCCAACATACAAATAGTAAGCCAAACTATTGATTCTTACAGAAAAAAAACGAAAAGATATAATCGATTTTCTTTTCATGAAAAAGACTGTTAATAAAAAACGAACAGAAATAAATTTAAAACACCTTTTCCACAAAACAAGTTTTTCCAAGAAAAGTAAAGAGCCATATTAAGCCAAAATTAGCAGAAATAAAGTCAAATAATTTTCCAAGCGTAAAACTACCACAAATTCCTGTCAATAAATAAATAAAAATTAAAATGAACAGAAATTACAATAACGAGCCGAGTCGAACTCAAAACGAGCAAAAATGAACATGAGTACGGATGATAACCCCCATGCCTTCTCAAGATCAGCTCATAATTTGTGCTTTACTGAAAAAAATAACCTTTAAAACAAATGGCCATGGATATTCAGTTTAATTTACACATACTGATATTATCAGTATATACTGATATTTATTCACATATACACTAAAGTTGATAGTATCACGTTCTTAAATATGCTATTACTTTTAGGGGATGTTTTCCCCTTTTTTTCAAAATCAGACAAATTTTCTCAGGCTCGTAACCTTTGACGGGTAAAATTAAACTTAACGAAACTTAAATATTTCAAATCCACAACATAGCCAATTCTTTTGGTATATCTACTGGTATCAAAATTCCGTTTTTTAGAGTGTCGGTTACTATTGAGCTCGGTCGCTCCTTACTTACAGTTTGTTACCAGGAAGCATTTGAAAGTTTCTCTGAAAAATAAAACTTAATATCCTATTTTGTTCCTAAGACATTGTATATATGCAATTTTGACAACCTGGGTGCAGCTACTCTTTTTTTATTTAGTTCGATAGTAAGAGCAGAAGGAGTTATAGCAGCAGCCCTGAAAAATTTAATTTGATACACTTAGTTGTTCTTGAAATATAAAAAAGACGTCATAAAGGCAAACAGGACACACATAATGTCTTTTGACTTAGTTTAAAGCAGCGAAAACTGTCCTTAAAAGCTTCTACTTCATACCCTGTCCAGGTCCTAAGATATCCTGCATGAATATATTGACAACCTGAATGAACGTAAACTTAGTTCAGTTCAACTCTTTACTTAGTACAATAATAGCAATAATAGTAGCAGCAGTACTAGTTGAATTAGTAGCAAAAGTGGTATTAATACTGAGAGCCCTGAAAATTTCAGCTTAATGCCCTAACGCGCTGTAGAATTATTGCTATTACACCCTTTTGATAACCTACATATACATAGTGTGTTTTGATTCAGTTCTACACCACACTCACATTCCCTGAAAGTTTTACCCTTAGCATAAGCAACAGCAGTAGTCATAGCAGCAGAAGTAAACGCAGAAGCATTGGGATTAGCATTAGTGATAGCAGTAGCAGAAGTTTCTTTATGTGCTGATACTTTTAACTTACTACTTCAATTTGTTTTTGAGATATTGCTGATACAAGAAACATCTGTTTTCCTTCTTTTCTTAAACCGATTTCCAGTACTTTCAATAAAGCTATAAATCTTACCCTGGACGTAAATAAACCGTTGCTTGATGTTGAAAAACTTTATATTCTTTCCTGTGCATTTTTCACATTACTTCATCTCCACGATGACATTCCTAGTTTCCCCAGGTCTTTTTTATTTACATCATCCTCTGTATTCGATCGGTCAAATTATCAGCTCCATAGTTCTCAGAAAATTCAAATTCGGAAAACTTCCGAATAACCTCTGACTTCAGTCCTCTCGTTGTGTTTCATTTTATATGGAATACCCTTCCCGATTTGGCTCGAGAATACCACTCGTTTGGCACATTTTTTCTTTCTTTTTTTTTGCGTTGCTTTTTTCTTTTTCTCCTTTTTGTGTAGCACTAATTTGATTTCATCTTTCGTTTTACTAAATTTATTAAAGGTAATTAACATTTTTCTGTTATTGACTTAGTGCTTAATTGAAACGTATTTTTTCCCCGTCTTTTATATGCCTCGGAGCCTTTGTGGGACCAGCACAACGTATTTTGGTATGATTCATTAATTATAAATAAATCTTATTTTATCTATCGTATGGTATCTATTTTACACCCTTTTGATAACCTGCATGTGCATATTGTGTTTCAATTTAGCCCAACGTCCGCCTCAACAGTCACAAAAAGTTCCACATTAATGTCATTATCCTTAGTAGTAGTGGTACTAATAGAAATAGCAGAATTAGTACTGCCACTACTTGTAGTAGTATTATGTACATAGACCGTTTAATTAGTTCATTATCAATATATCCCTCAAAGTTTTCAATCTAATATTCAAAGTTTTCCTTGCGAATTTAACATCCCCTTCAACATTCGTTGACATACTTCTCCTTAATAACCCTAGCACTAGCATTATTAGTAGTAGTAGAAATAGGCTAGTTGTAGTAGTTAGCATATAGTACCGTTTTGTTGATTCAACATCCCCGTCAACATGCACTGAAAGTTTCAACTTAAAACTAAAAGCTATCCCTGGGATTTAGCTATTACACCCTTTTTAATTCAATTTTAATTCAATATTTGATTCTTTTTAACAGTTATTTCAATATTCATATTAATATACTCTGAAATTACCAACTTAATACTCTAAGCTAGTAGTGATATATTGATCTGTTAAGAGTTGTGTTGTTAAATATGTATGTGGTCACCCAGTATCAAGCGCTTTCATGTCTTTCTTTGGGCAGCCACTTGTATAAATATCATGTATTTTATACTTTTGTAATTAAACGAATTGAATTGCCACTTAACTTTTTTATTTTGCAAAGAAATTTCTAATATGGTGTAACTTATGAACGACTTTTTCCACACAAAAATTGATGTTACATACTTTGATGAGCTCAAAAAGGACTATGGAAAGGTGTTGAAAAAAAGAGATTTATCTGTTCTGTTTCAAAAGTTGATTTTCTAGCTGTGGACGTCATTTGTAATATTGCTGCTTGGAAAGAAATAAAGAAAAAGCTCCGATTTTATTGGCGATGGAGCCAGGTAACCGTGGCAGGTCTTAAACATTTTTCGATTTTAGTACAACTTCGATTTGAAACTAGGGCCTCCTAGCTAGAAAGAAGCCTTCCAGTGGAAAGTAGAAATATGATTAAAAAGAACAAAAGCTAGTCTAAATAGCTTCAGAGAGTCTTCTCCGACTTTGGCTATAAAGCTGCATTTCAACTCACTCACTGTAAGCTTTGCCTCAATTAGGCTACTAGCGAAAATACTTTTTTGGCCCTAAGCGACAATTATGCCCAGGATTCTAAAACATAATCTCATATTCATCATTCTAGACACAAATCCACATTCGCGATGAAAACTGATGAATTTAGACTCTTACACTATTTTCTTACACTATTAATAAACTGAAATCGTCGAACCAGGAAAAACAGAGAAAAACCTAAGTGTTGCTCCCTAACACAATGACGTATTCTGACAGTTATGGGAACTATCAGGATGTGTAACAAGGTTCTGGTGTATTCTTCCAGAAAAATTTCCCCTTGTGGAAAATCCTTCCCCCTAAAATACCCCATACAGAAAATTACCCCCTTGAAGATTCTCTACGATATAAAATTGAGCAGACAAAGGATAATTAAGAAAAAAAGAATGAGCAAAGAAGCGATTGTCGAAATTCTACCTATATTTCAAAATACATGGTGAATGCATGGTGTAATATCGAGGAGTGAATCGGGCCAGTAGTGATGAAAACCCTAAAAAAAGGATTAAAAAAAGCAATTTTAGCATCAATCAAAGTTAAAATAAAAAATTTAGAACTTCAAAAGAATCAGCATATAATACTGACTCTAAATATACAAAATTCATCAAGTTTAGTGTTACCAATCAAAAGTTAAAACCCTTAGTATCAAAACAATGGTCCTAGAATATCAGAAAAAGATGCATTCGAAAGAACATAAAAAGCTCTAGGGTCCTTTTTATGTGACCAAAAGATTGAAGGGCAAATAGGCCCCCTACAACGCCCCTTTACCCCCAAGGTTACCAAAAACCAAATTTTGAGATAGCCATTTTGTTCATTATCAAACAGTTCGTGGTAGCGTGGTTCGTGGTACACAGTTCGTGTAGTAAGGAGCGACCCGGCTCAATAGTAAACAAAACTCTAAAAAAAAGAATTTGATACCAATAGATATATCAAAACAATTGGATTTTTATGCTGATTTTAAATATATAAGTTTCATCAAATTTAGTCTTACTCGTCAAAAATTACGAGCCTGAGAAATTTTGCCTTGTTTTGGAAAATAGGGAGAAACACCCCCTAAAAGTCATCCGATCTTAACGAAAATCACACCATCGCATTCAGCGGATCAGAGAACACTATTGTAGAAGTTTCAAGCTCTTATCTACAAAAATGTGGAACTTAATATTTTTTGCCAGAAGACCGATCACGGGTACGTGTTAATTTGTTTGTTTTTTTCCCCCAGGGGTGATTATATCGACCAAGTGGTCCAAGAATGTCGCGAAAGGGCTCATTCTAACGGAAATTAAAAGTTCTAGTGCCCTTTTAAGTGACAAAAAATTGGAGGGCACCTAGGCCCCCTCCCACGCTCATTTTTTCCCAAAGTCAACGGATCAAAATTTTGAAATAGCCATTTTGTTCAGCATAGTCGAAAAACATAATAACTATGTCTTTTGGGCTCACTTACTTCCCCACAGTCCCCAGGGGAGGGACTGCAAGTTACAAACTTTGACCAGCGTTTACATACAGTTATGATTATTTGGAAGTGTACAGACCTTTTCAGGATGATTTTTGGTTGGGGGGGGGGGTTGAGGGGAGGGGACTACATGGGAGGATCTTCCCTTGGAAGAATTTGTCATGAGAGAAGAGAAATTCCATGAAGGGGGCGCAGGATTTTCTAACATTATTTTTAAATAAAACAATGAAAAAATAAATATGAACAAGTTTTTTCAACTGAAAGTAAGGACCAGCATTAAAACTTAAAACGAACAGAGATTATTAAGCATATGGGGGTCCATCTCTTCCTAAATAGCTCGCTCTTTACGCTAAAATATTTTTAGTAATTTCAACTATTTATTCTACAGCCTTTGTGATTCAGGGGTCAATCTTAAAGAATTGGGACATAGTTAAAGCTTAAGTGTAAAGAAAGAGGTATTAACGAGGGGGAAAACCCCCTCATATACATAATAAAAATATAGGAATAGAGAAGTTCGTTACGTAAAATTAATTTGTAAGTTATATATATTTTTTACTAATAAAAACGTTCGTTAAAAATTAAAAATTCTAGTTGCTTTTTTAAGTAACCGAAAAATTGATGGGCAACTAGGCCTCCTCTCCCACCCCTTTTCACAAAATCGTCTCATCAAGACTAAGAGGAAGCAATTTAGCAAAAAAAAAATTAATACGCAAATTTCGTTTTAACTATTCATTTGCGGAGAGCCAAAATAAAAACATGCATTAATTCAATAACGTTCAGAAATTAAATATAAAAAAACAAGTTTTTTTTAGCTGAAAGTAAGGGGCGACATTAAAACTAAAAACGAACAGACATTACTCCGTGTATGAAAGGGGCTGTTCCTCCCTCAACGTCCCGCTCTTTACGCTAAGGTTATTTACTGTTTAATAAAGTAGAATTGAGAGAAAGAGTAAAACTTTTGCGCAAAGAGCGGTACGTTGAGGCAGGAAGAGCTTTCACACACGGAGTAATTTCTGTTTGTTTTTAGTTTTAATGTCGCTCCTTACTTTCAGTTAAAAAAAACTTGTTCTTTTTTATTTAATAGTTGAAAAAACCGATAACTATGTCCTTAGGGGTAAAAAGATCCCCCCACACAGTGGGAGGAGGGTAGTTTTTGTGCTTGGATTTTCGTAGGGATCTTTATCACAGAGGAAAATTTCCGGGGTGAATTTTCCAGGGGAAATTTTACACTAGGGGTTTCAAATAATTTTTAACTGTTTTACTTTTACTTTGCCAAATCAATTTTTGTATTATAGAGATGTTCCAGGGAAATTATTTCAGAGTGTTTTGATTTCTGATAAAAATTTCCATGGAAGGGGGATTTACAGAGTGACTGAGAAAACAAATTAAAAATTCAAGTCTTTTCCAAATAAAAATATTCTACGTAGAATTTTTCAGGCTGAAATGCCAACAATGAATTTTACGGGGGAAATTTCAGCTAGAATAGAACTATCTGAAGGGAATTTTACAGGGGGTGATTGGCTGTATTTTATGTGGGAAGAAATTTCCAAGGAGGGGTTTCATCTTACTGGAAGGGAGGGGAATACTTTATGGAGGGTGAGCCAGATTTACCAGTATTATTTGGAAAATGATTAGTTTTTTGACTAAAATTAAGGACCAACATTAAAACTCAAAACGAACAGAAATAATTCCGTATATGAAAGGTTGCCCCATCCCCTCCTTAATAAGTTGCGTTTTACGCTAAAGTTTGACTGTTTATTTCAATTTTTTATGAACAGCCACTGAAACACAGGGATCGTTAAATTAGAATGGGAAGTTTTTTTTTTTTTTTTAATGATAAAAGTTTTAGTGTAAACAGTAAGGTATTAACTACTTTCAAGTAAAAAAAAAACTTGTTTTTTTATTCAGTTATTTTCAGAAGTGAGAAAAATGCAGTAGCAACTTTCAGTGTGATGTTATTCTGGGTAGTGTATAAAAGATAGTTGATTTATTTTCTATCCAGATAATGACCTTATATGAACATAGTAGTTCTTTTGTGTTTTTGCCAAGAATATGGAAAAGGAAAGGCTATCTCTACCAAAATCAAATTTAAACATTTTAGCTTATTGATCACGTTCATTGCAAAAAATGTGAGTGAGCTGCGACCGCTAACCACAGAAGATGAAAGTCAAGGAAACTAAACTGAAATTAAAACAATACTGAACTACAATTGGGGTTAAACTGAACATAGAAGGTCTATTTATGCTCATAAGAGTTTGAACCATAATCAGTATTGGTCGAAAATCAAAGTCACAGCAATAATATCATTTCACCGATGTAAAATTCATTGAAATTTTTGCTGTCTCTGATCTCTGACATGTTTTGATCTTAACTCCCTTGTATGTCCTAAATATTAGAAAAATGAAAAGAAAGGAGTGGGTAGTATCATCAAATGCTACTTTCGATGATCCATTTTATTTTCTGAAACAAAAAATCAGATGTCGAGGGATCTATATGAAATCATTTATTGATCTCTCAGATCAATCAGTTATTTGTCTCCACAACTATGTTCATCACAACAGCTGAACAAAAAAGGAGAGTGACTCCTCTTGTAGTTTTAATTCTCCTTTGAAAGAGCACCTCAAGAAAATAAAAAAGTGCAGCGTAAAAACGCAATTTTTAAACATTGTCTTTCCTAAGCCTTCAATAATCAGCGCATCATCTACACTTTATTCAAAGTGATGAGTGAATTTTTTTGTTGAAAAAACTTGCCCCAGCCTTCTTAAGCTTTTTTACCCACCTCCTCATAAATTTTAAAATACTTTTTTTGGGGTGTTTTAGTTTAAAAAGGCTCTTTAGATTAATTTAATTAAGAAAAAACAACACATTTACCCCACCCCATCCCATGGATTTAGCAAAATATATCTTGACAAGTCCAGTGTGCACTCTATAGCTCACTTATCGTGAGCCTTACATCAGCCAGCAGATAAAACGGAAAAAAGGTCACAACATTTTCTATTGTCTTGAGGTCTGTGCGATGCGGTCTAGTTGATCTATTTTCAGATTTTTTGACAATCCACAACAAATTCCTGTGCTGGTGGTCATGAGTGGCTATGGCCTGCTGTCAATGGCAAAAACATAGCATGCTATCAGGCTTAGAAAGTATACCATTTTTATTAAACAATAAAAGTCTAAAACAGTAATTAGAGATTTATACTTAAGTTTTATTAAGACTTTTCATCATTTTAGAAACCTTCATGGCACTATATTTGATTGATTTGAAAATGCCAGCCGTCAACACTCCTTTGATGCTCTGTGACCAACTGGATTGATTTACTATCTTTTCAATTTCTGTAAGTAAAAAAAGATCAAATACAGTAACCAATAATAAATTATAAGAGTAAAACTATATGGAACATTAAGGAGACTTAGGCCAAAAAATATGACTCACCCTCAATGAAATATACCCCTCCCCCCACAAGAAACTCCTCCGTGGAAATTTACCCCAATATAAAATACATTCCTCCCTGTAAAATTCTCTCCGGACAGTTCCATCTTCACTGAAAATCTCCCCCCCCCCAACCTGTAAAATTTCTCACAGACGAATCAGACTGTAAAATTCTTCTTAGCATGCTTTCATTTGGAAAAGACTTTAATTTCTAACTGGTTTCTTGATCACTCCGGAAATTCCCCCGTCAGTTGAGATTTTTCCCCAGAAATCCAAATACACCGAAAATAATTCCCCCGGGACATCTCCCCATGCAATATTGAGCTGGCAAAGAGAAAGTAAGGCAATCAAAAATAATTTCGCACAGAAAATCTGTCCCATCCCCCCAGTGTCAAATTTCCCCTGAAAAGCCCAACCTAACCCCCCCCCCCCCCGTCAAAAAATATACACATGCTTCACAATAACAATTACTATACATCAACAACTTGCAAATTTCATAGCTTACAGGCTATCTTATAACAGTTCTTATTAATTTACACATATTTTAGCGTTTTGTTGCTAAAAATGCCCGAAAAGGGGATCTTTGGTTTCGTGATCTCTACTAATTCTTAGAAAGAGCAAAACAACTCAAAATCTCCGATTATTGAACACTCTCTTAATTTCCTTTGGCCAGCACTGGTTGCATGCGATTTCCTATTTTTTCTTTATTCTAAACCCTCTAGAAACAGTCAATAGCTATTTTCAAAGTTATAGTTTTGGTAAGCCATTGTCTTTTGTTTGATAGCTGGAGGACCTAGTTTGGACAATTAGGGAAAGTTTTGTTGGTGGAAAGTTTAAGTTTAAGGTTAGGGAAAGTTTGGGTTTATCATTTTTTCGTTTATCCTTTGGGGTTGAAATCTACATGATTTCAGTAATTACCAAACATATTATTAAAAACAAAATCCAATGTTTAAAGAAACTAATATAGAAGATTAATCTAGAAGATGACGTCAATAATGGGTATTAAGTCATTTTGGAGTGACTCTGCTGCCTGATTCCCTGGGGTCTGTTCTTTACTAGAGACCTGAAAAAAAACTAAATGGGTTGAACTTGGAGAGAATTCGTTTGAACCTTAGTTTTTGTAAAAGAGTTTCCATAAACGACGTCACATTCATCTGCATTTAAAGAGTAACTTTTACCAATTTTCCCAAAGACAATCGTATCGTTTTTGGAATCTACTTTGCTATAAATTGTTCGTTACAAAATTCGTAGCTTGTCCTTTACTACATTTGTGGATTATTCTTTACTAGATTCGTGTGTTTTTTTCTTCACTAGGGTTTGTTCTAGATACGTGAGTCGAATCATCATATACACGATGGTTAGATTTCGACAAAAAAAAGCATTTCATTTTCCTATGGGCTAGAGTTTGTTTTTTACTATAAATTTATGCAACTTTTTTTCCTCTTACGGTTTTTTCCCTTTTTCCTTTCTTTTTTCCTTCAATTTTTTTCTACTCTTGTTTTTCCTTCCTTTTTTTTCTTTAAGATACGGTATCATCGATATTAGACAGTTCTTGGCAACGAACTATAGTAAGGAGCGACCTGGCTTAATAGTAACCGAAACTCTAAAAAATGGAATTTTGATACCAATAGTTACATCAAAAGAATTGCATTTTTATGCTAATTTTATTATATGAGTTTCATCAAGTTTAATCTTACCCATCAAAAGTTGCGAGCCTGAGAAAATTGGCCTTATTTTAAAATTAAAAAAAAATCAAAGAAGTCTTTTTAACTGAAAGTAAGGAGCGACATGAAAACTTGAAACGAACAGAAATGACTCCGTAAATGAAAGGGGCTTTTCATCCTCAACGCGCTGCTCTTTAGGCTAGACTTTGGCTCTTTCTCTTAACTCTACTTCTTAAAACAGCAAAAAACTTTAGCGTAAAGAGCGAGGCGTAGAGGATGAAATGCCCCTTTCATATACAGAGTAATTTCTGTCCGTTTTGAGTTGTAATATCGCTCCTTACTTTCAGTTGAAAAAAGTTGTTTTTTATATTCAATTTCTGGACGTTTTTGTTAATGCATGTTTTGATCTTGGCTCTCCGTACATAAATAATTAAAAGGAAATTCGCATATTAATTTTTTTTTTGGCTAAATGGCTTTCTCATAGTTTTAATCGGAAGATTTTGAGAAAAAAAGGAGCGAGGGAGAAGGCCTAGTTGCCCTTCAATTTTTTGATTAATTAAAGAGTCAACTAAAACTTTTAGTATCTTATGAACGTTTTCATTAGTAAAAAATATACGTAACTTACCAATTAACTTACGTAACGAACTTCTTTATTCGTATGTTTTAATTGCGTATATGAGGGGGTTCACCCCCTTGTCAATACCTCGCTCTTTACGCTAAAGCTTAAATTTTGTCCCAATTCCCTGAAAACGTCCGCACACTTCTCAACAACCATTACTATATGTAAACACAGGTCAAAGTTTGTAACTTGCAGCCCTTCCCACGGGATTGTGGGGGAGTAAGTCGTCCCCAAAGACATAGCTATTAGGAATTTCGACTATGGTGAATAAAATGGCTATCTCAGAGTTTTGATCCGGTGACCGTAGGGAAAAAATGAGCTAGGGAAGGGGCCTAGATGCTCTCCAATTTTTTGGTCACTTAAAAAGGTTGATAGAAGTTTTAATTTCCGTTAGAATGAGCCCTCTCACGACATTCTAGGACCACTGAGGCGATACGATCATCCCTGGGAAAAAAACAAATAAACACACATCCGTGATCTGTCTCATGGCAAAGAATGCGAAATTCCCCATTTTTGTAGATAGGAGCTTGAAACTTTTACAGTAGGGTTTTCTGATACGCTGAATCCGACGGTGTGATTTTTGTTAAGATTGTATGACTTTTAGAGGGTTTTATCCCCTATTTTTTAAAATGAGGCAAATTTTCTCATGGTCGTAACTTTTGATGGTTAAGACTAAGCTAAAATCAGCATTCAAATGCGATTCTTTTAATTTAACTATTGGTATCAAAATTCTATTTTTTAGAGTTTCGGTTACTGTTGAGCCGGGTCGCTCCTTCCTACAGTTCTTTACCACGAACCGTTCAAAATAGGGCGAAACACCCCCTAAAAATCATAGAACCTTAACGAAAATTACACCATCAGATTTAGCGTATCAGAGAACCCTACTGTAGAAGTTACAAAGCCCTATCTGCAAAAATATAGAATTTTGTGTTTTTTGCCAGAAGACAGATCACACTTGCTTGTTTATTTGTTGTTTTTTTTTGCTTTTTTTTCCCAGCGGTGATCGAATCGACACTGTGGCCAAAGAGTGTCGCGAGAGGCCTCATTCTAACTAAAATTAAAAGCTCTAGTGTCCTTTTTAAGTGACCAAAAAATTGGTGAGCACCTAGGCCCCCTCCCACGCTCATTTTTTCCCAAAGTTACCGGACCAAAATTTGAGACAGCCATTTTGTTCAGACTAGTCGAAAAACCAAATAAATATGTCTGTCGGGACGACTTAATCCCCGATAGTCCCCGGGGGAGGGGCTGCAAGTTACAAACTTTGATCATTGTTTGCATATAGTAATGGTTATTGGGAGGTGTACAGACGTTTTCAGGGCAATTTTTCAAGTTGAGGGGCGGGGGGTTACGGGGGAGGATCTTCCCATGGAGGAATTTATCATGAAAAGAGAATTTCCATGAAGGGGCCGCAGGATTTTCTAGCATTATTTAAAAAAAATCAATGAGAAATTGAATAAAAAAAAAGTTTTTTTTCAGCTGGAAGTAAGGAGCAGCATTAAAAACTAAAACGAACAGAAATTTTACGTATATAAGGTGGTTCGTCTCCTCCACAGTACCTCCTCCACAATACTCCACAATACCGAGGGCAACTAAGCTTCCTCCTCCACTCCCTCCTTTTTTTCAAAATCGTTCGATCAACACTATGAGAAAGCCATTTAGCCAAAAACAAAATAATATACACATTTCGTTTTAATTATTCATGTGCGGTAGACCAAAGTCAAAACATGCATTAATTCAAAAACGTTCAAAAATTAAACAAAAAAAAGTTTTTTTTTAACTGTAAGGAACAATATTTAAACTTAAAACGAACAGAAATTCTTCCGTATATGGAAGGAGTTGTCCCCTCATCAACGCCTCGCTCTTTGCGCTAAAGTTTTTTACTGGTTTTAAAAGTAGAAGTGTGAGAAAGAGTCAAATTTTAGCGTAAAGCGCGGGGCGTTGAGGAGGGGAAAACTCCTTTCATATGCAGAATAATTTCTTTGGTATTTTAACAATTGTGTCATGTTCAATGCAAAAGTCTTCTTTAAAAAACTTCTTTAAAAAGAGTCCTTAAACAGCTCTTTATGATGTTCCAGTGCCCCACTGGCTGTGAAGAATGAGAAAACAGAAAAAAGATGCTTCCCGTCGAAAAGAAATGATTTTCCTTGTTATTTAGGCTAAGGGATTGTAAGTCATTTTCTGCCAAGGCGATTACAATGGCACAATCTTTTCGATCCCACACCATTTTAAAGTTTTCAGGCTTATTTTTAGTTACTATGGGTAGTCTTCGTCCTTTACTAAATTGCAGCTACCGCTGCAACAGCGATAAGAATATTATACATACCTATTTCGACCCATTTCCTCTGGCCGGCACTGGCTCTATGCGATTTTCTTTCCCCCCCCCCTTTTTTTAACCTTCTAGAGCCATTGTCTTTTTTTGGATAGCTACGGGTTCAAGTTCGTCCTATACTAGGTTGCAGCTACCGCTGTAATCGATATTTATAGGAGAGCTGGTTTAAAAAATTTTTATGACCAAATTTACAACGAAAATGATTTGCTTTTAGAGATAAAGGCTTCACCCGTGATCAAACTGCCTTGGTTGATTTTCCAAGTCAACAGATCATTGTTCATCAGATCAGTGAGGTCACTAAGCAGAATTAGCATATTTGCGCAACAGCAGTTTTCAAAATCTGGCAAGAATAGTTAGCACTCCCCCTGGCAGCAGCAATTTTGACAGTAGTTAGCCAACTTTATATCGAATTATGTTCGTGGGTAACAAAAGACCTGACAAGTAAGTTCAAAGTTATATGGATTTTTATGATGATATCATATTTATAGGACAATGGGCTCTAACGGTTGCTTTTTGTGCGTGAAATTTCAAGGGTTTCGTTCTTAGACCTAATATCACTGGATTTTATTTCCTTTTTAATGAAATTCTCTGGTTGATTTTTTTTTTGACAACTTGCGAAAAACTCTTTCTATCTTCGGTCATATTTTTCTCTATAGTTTTCTTCAGAGTGTTCACTTATGCGTTTAGTTTACTTCTGATATTCATCTGTTTCTGTTCTGTTACTTTCTGTTAGTTGTTGCGTTTTCTGTTTTTTTTCGCATTATTAATCCGTTTTTTTTCTCGTTTTTTTTGGTTGGACATAAGTAAAATAGCAATAATAATGGGCGTTCTTCATCGTCCTTTAGCCTAGTAGTCGCCATGGATAAAATGTCTTTAAATCTTTCTATACATTTTTCTTCTTCTTCATGATTTCTAAAAATAAAGACAAGAAACCCCTTAATTACAATTAGCGAAGGTCTAATCCTTCTATAAGACGAAGAATTTGCATGTGAAAGTATTCAGGTTGTTGTCACACCTGCCAAACCCGATCAAGCAGCTGATCAAGCAGCAAAAGAAGAAAAACGCCAGTAGAGGTTTTAAATATGTTTCTAGACAATAAATTCTCAGACCTCTTTTTCCATTAAATGGCGGTTTAGTCACTAAGACGTTAGTCACTTCACTATATCAGCTGGTGAAGTCCGTGTGTTCGTAGGGATACTGATTTTTTCGGGCTATAACAGGTTTTATTCCCTAGGAGCTTATTAGCCAGTCGATGAGGATCTTGGAAATGACCTGGTCAAGTAAGCAATGCCCAGGAATCAATTTATGAAGATAAAAACAAGAGCATCCACTTCGTTGACAACGATACAGTATAAACTTTTACAGATCAGCGAGATTCAAAGATGAAGCCCCTCTTTGACTTAATCAACACAAACTTTAAGCAGTTTTGAATTTTCTCTCAGTATCTATCCATCGACGAAATGATTATGGAGTATAACGGAAAACATAGCCCGAAGCAATTTATCCGAGTGAAGCCCATTCAATTCAGATATAAACTTTGGGGGGACTTCAGACGGTTATTGCCTTAAGGTCCATCTTTATTCGGGGAAGGATCCTAGTGCTTTATCTAAGGCTACTAAAAAAAGCCCTAGCGTTTTAATTCGTGAAATAACTTCTGGAGTTTGCTGCGGGTGGTATATTTTGACAATTTCTTTGCAAGTCACCAGCTTTTATGTGATCTGAAAAGAGCTGCATTTCAACTGATCAGGACGTTTAGAGAAAATCAACTGACAAGGTACCCTCTTTCTTAAAACAAGGATTTTAAGAAGGAGGAAGGAGGAGCGTATGATTATCGTTTTAAAGCAGCAAATGATATATTGGTCGTAAATTATACGGTAACAACGTTGTCTCTGTTGCATCAAACCGTCTCAGTCTAGACTAGACTAAACAAAAGAACAGCTGCCGCATCAACTCAGGCAATACAACTGGTACATGGATGGAGTTGATTTATATGATTGGCTTGTCAGCCAATAGGCTGTATCTATTAGAGGAAATAAAACGGAATTTGGCTCTACTAGTGCGTCTGTTTAACATGGCTGTCGTCATTGCTTGCACATTATTAAACATGATGGTTGACAATGAAAAGGAAATGACTCTTGCTGATTTTAGACGGAAGGTCACCCCATGTCTTCTGAAAACCAGTTACGAAAGAGGGGAATCAAGGGCGTCTGTTAGAAGGAAGACCAGTTTCTGTACCACCAGTCGGAACCCGATATGATAGACCCGGACGCTTCCTGGTGAAGCACGAAAATCAGCAACGATGCCCTGGCAAGAACCACAAGAAAAAGCCTCTGAGCTACTGAGAGAAACACGACGTCACCCTATGCACTGGCTATTTTGCATCTTCCCACACTAAGTTTTGATTTGTTTTAGTTTTGTACTGAATTTAATTGAATCTTTGGCAATAAAAACAGTCTTTGGCAAAAAACTTTGAATTTGAGGAAATCATATATATTTTGATACGACAAGAGCCCACTGTATAATAAATAGTACAGTTTATCTCGGAAACAGGGGAAAATAAAAATCTACAAATGCATTTTTGGCTTACTTATGAGTTAAAAAGAAACTAATGAACTACGACAAAAAAAGGAGAACCAGGATGTCGGGCATTTTTTCTCGGTCCTAGACGGGTTAATAATTTATACACATATACATTCAAAAATTGAACAGGAAATGTTATCGAGAGTATTATGCTTTAAGAATGAAAACACCTTGACTAAATGTATTTATTTTAAATAAAACACATTATGTTATACATAAATATATTATTTTATAAACCATTGCATTTATTACTACAATTAATATATTGTTAATTGCTAACAGACTATAATTGTTAGACTTAAAATGCTGTAGAAGAACCACTTGTGAAACTTGAGCATCCATGTTCGGAGCATTGTAACAAAAATTTAAGGTTTTGGTTTATTTCAGCTGACCTTCTTTTTTTTGGAAAGCAATGGTTTCCACGAACAAGGCTGACTCTTTTCTTACCATTCGGACTTTTGATTTTGATACGTTGTTTAATCAGGAATACAAAGCTTAACTTATGTTATTTGTTTATACGGAATAGAATCAATTTTTAAAGAGGATAAACAAAAACAAACCTGCATTAACCAGGTCACCACATTCAGTATCATAAGCTGCTGCTCGCAATATGTCCTCTAAATCATGGCACTTGCCATCGCAACTCCATTCTTCCAGCATGCCCATCTGTAAGTGAAACATTAAAAAGTTAACTTTGTTGAACAAGTAAAATAAAAAAATGGAAATTATGTGTATAAAGTGAATACAATTCTGTATATGAAAAATAAAATCACTCTCTACGATGAAACAAAGTGTATATATCTATACAAGACTAAAAATCAAACAGTTCGTGGTAACGAACTGTAGCAAGGAGCGACCCGGCTCAATAGTAACCAAAACTCTAAAAAACGGGACTTTGATACTAATAGATACATCAAAAGCATTGGATTTTTATGCTAACTTGAAATTTATAAGTTTCATCAAATTTAGTCTTACCAATCAAAAGTTACGAGCCTGAGAAGATTTGCCTTATTTTGGAAAAAAGTACCCCCCCCCCACGCTTAAACGTCATAGTATCTTATCGAAAATCACACCATCACATACAACTTATCAGAGAACCCTATTGTATAAGTTTTGACGCCTATCCACAAAAATGAGGAGTTTTGTATTTTGGCCAGAAGGCCGATATGGGTGTATCTTATATTATTTTTTTTTCCAGGGGTGATTGTATCGACACAGTGGTCCTAGAATGTCACGAAAGTGCTTATTTTAACAGAAATTTAAAGTTCTAGTGCCCTTTTTAAGTGACCAAAAAATGGAGGGCACCTAGGCCCCCTTCCAGGTTTGTTTTTCCCCAGAGTCACCAGATCAAAATTTTGAGATAGCCAATTTGTTCAGCATAGTCGAAAAACCTACTTACTATGTTTTTGGGGATGACTTACTCCCCCAAAATCCTCTGGGAAGGGGCTGCAACTCACAAACTTTGAATATTGTTTATATATAGAAATGGTTATTGGGAAGTGTACAAACGTTTTCAGGGAGATTTTTTCTGATTGGAGGAGGGGATAGAGGGGAGGGGGTTGCGTGAGATGATATTTCCATGGCAAGTTTATCATGGGGGAAGAGATATTCCCTAAAGGGGGCGCAGGATTTTCTAGCATCCTTTAAAAACACAATGAAAAAATAAATATGAAAGTTTTTCCAACTAGATGTAAGGAGCAGCATTAAAACTTAAAACGAACAGAAACTATTACCCATATGAGGAGGTTCATCTCCTCCTAAATACCTAGCTCTGTACGCTAAAGTTTTTTTTTGTAATTTCAACTATTTATTCTACAACCTTTGTGATTCAGGGGTCATTCTTAAAAAATTGGGATAAAAACTAAGCTTTAGTATAAAAAAACGAGATATTGACAAGGGGGCGAACCCTCTCATACACATAATAAAAATATACGAATATAGAAGCTCGTTACGTAAGCTAATTCGTAAGTTACGTATATTTATTACTAATGAAATGTTCGTAAAAAAAACTAAAAGTTCTAGTTGCCTTTATATGTAACCGAAAAATTGGAGGGCAAATTTCTCAAAATCCCTTTTTTTCTCAAAATCGTCCAATCAAGACTATGAGAAAGCCATTTAGCCACAAAAAAAAATTATTATGCAATTTTCGTTTAAATCATTTACATGCGGAGAGCCAAAATCAAAACATTTATTAATTCGAAAACGTTCAGAAATTCAATAAAAACCAAGTTTTTTCAACTAAAGGTAAGGAGCAACATTAAAACTTAAAACGAACAGAAATTACTCCGTATATGAAATGGGCTATTCCCTCCTAAATGCCCCACTCTTTACGCTAAAGTTTTTTTTATTGTTTTAAAAAGTAGAGTTGTTAGAAAGAGTCAAACTTAAAGAGGCATTTAAGAGGGAATAGCCCCTTTCATATACTGAGTAATATCTGTTCGTTTTAAGTTTTAATGTCGCTCCTTACTTTCAGTTGAAAAAACTTGTTTTTTATTTAATATAAAGAAAGATTTAGTAAAGAAACAAATAAATAATGGTAGTATTCCTTAAGAACCCCACTTGTTCCTATTAACGAAACAAATCAATTAGATAGGAAATGAGAAAAAGAAACAAAACAGAGCTTTGCATCAACTACAATAGCCCCAAAAGAACCAAAATATATGTTAAAACAAAAAACATTTTTTACTTCCAGAAACTAAATAGCCATGTAACAGGAAATAGGATAGCAATAATTAAAATCTACAATTTAACAACTAAGTAATTAAACATACTGCAAAAGAAAGATAGGAAAACAAAAAATAGCTTGCTTACTTAGGTAGTACCTGGAGTTTAATTTTATCAAATACAATTGTTCTACGATGGTTGTGTTTTTAAGTCAGAAGAAACAGAGAACATAGGGACGTTCAAGTGACATTGCTGTATTTCAAGCTACCACTAAGGAACGTAACCATTTTTAGAAGACTTTACATAGCTCTGAATGGCAAATTAATGGTAAATAATTGGTAAATTTTGAATGGTAAATTGAAATGTTTTATCAATGTAATTTCTTCTATATTTTTTTTCTTTGTATACACTGTGTATATTCTTGTTTTAGAAGAAAGTTATAGCAAAGGAGAAGTTTTTTGTTATTTTCACTTAAAAAGCTTATTAGTTTTTTTTACGATTTTAAAAATTTTTATTATTTTTTCATTTTATTTTTATTTATTTATTAAGGAGACTTATTGTCTCCTTTGCGAGGAAAAAGGATGTTTCTCCTTTTTGTGTGCGATACATGACGGACCACCAATTGGAAAAATTGAGAAATGGTAAGAATGACCACTATAAGAAGGGCTTCCAGCATAAGGAAGACACCTTAATTAGGAGAAAGGCAATTTTATTTATGGATGAGTTTTTTGGCGTATGTTGTAGTTTAAAGTGTGTTCAATTTGGCTGTTATTCAATAATAAAAAGAAGTGTAGGTGGTACTAGGGTTTCAATAAACTTTTTTGGAAGTTACTTTAAAAGTTGTTGAGGGGTGGAGGTGCGATTAAAGAAGAAAAACAAACAAAGAAGTTAAATGAGCAAAAAGTAAACGTGTATGATAATTGGGCACAAGCAAGTGTATTTCCAAGCTGCAGCTGGTGAGTCAGTGGATTCCCGTGCAGGGAACAGGGAGGGGGTGGCATTAACTGCATATGTGTAAAAGGATTGGGGAAATTACCTGATAAAAACTTCCCCAAAAAAATTAGCAAATTATAATCGAAAAATTTATTCAGAACAATTAGAAAATTAAAATCTGAAAATTCTATTGATAAAATAGACCACATCTCTAGCAACGCCAACGTCAGGACCAAGGATATTGAGCAAGAAGGATTTAAAACAAACTATTGAAATATTTGTCTCTTTTTTCCGTAAATTTTCTTCCTTTGCCACGGTCAAAAGAAAATCTTTTTCAACATTAAACTAATTTCAATTTCAAATTCAAAAACAACACTGTTTTTTAGATTTTCAGCGCTAGTTCGAGAGGATCAACTCTTGTCCTTCAACAAATACAGACATTCAGATAAGATCCAGGTTGAAGGATTTTAAAGTTACCAAGAAGTAAATCTTATCACAAATTTAGAATTGGTGATTTTACTTGTAAAATACAGTTTCCCGAATTTTATAACTTCTACTATTGGGCTAATTTATCACAATCCACTCTACTAAATTGACTTCCTTTAGCAAGAACTGATTTACACACGAAGTTCTCATAAGAATGACCTACTTGAAGAGTTTTTGGAAGGAGATTCAGATGATATAATTTGGCAGAGGGACTAACATCCTGTTCCGCCTTTCCAGAAAGAAAATCAACATCCACCCATTGATCTAACCTCTTAATGACTGGTTCATATAAAGATCTAAAATGCTCCATTTGACATTTGACAATGTTTGAAACTTTACTTCTATCTTCGCCGAACTTCATTCGAAAATCTCCTTAAAAAAGAAAAAGAACTTGTTAATAGACAGTTGAACCTATTGCCTTTAATCTCATATTCAAACCGATTAACACACAGTGTTTTCATAAGAATAACCTTCCTGGAGGGATTTTGGAATTAGATTTAGGTGATAGAATTTATCAGAGATACTAACATTTTGTTTTACTAATATGATTGATTGAAAGTTTAATACACTGCTTAAAAATAAATTGGTTTTTAAATGAATTCACAAAGAAACCCTACCTTCCAGTTGTGGGTGACAAAGACCCTAAAATGTTATCCTATCACCTTCATAATTTTATGCATTCTCAATTTACCCAAAATAAGAACCACCCTAATATACAATATTAATATGCAAATAGTGATCCAAAGAGACTGTATTTACGTTCATTCAGCTCTATATTCCATTGAAGTACAGCGTTTCACAGTCTTATCCCTGGAATTGGGGCTGAACGTGTGGAATTCGTACCCCCGAGAAAACAGTTTCACCATTTTATTAATTGTATTAGCTCTAGGACGTAAGTGAATTAGATTAAATTGATTTTAGGCTGATGGCTGAATTGATGGCATTGAGTTGATGGCTGATTATAGGGTCAGAGTCATGGTCTGGATGTTTAGAAGAATATCAGTCCAAATAATCGCAAAAATTCTCCCAGTTTTTTTATTCAGGGACTATCATAAAACTTGATTACGCCAGTTACTACCGAAAAGGGACATTTTAGGCATCAGGGAGTAAGAAGCGGCAGTTGAAACTAAAAATTTAAACAAATTAACAAATTAAAACTAAAAATGAAACTAAAAACAAATTGAAACTAGGAATAGGGTGATGAAAGAACTATTTCATTGACAAACGGGGTTGTAGATTTATCATTTGGATTGGACAAATAGTGATCAAAAGAAAACCTAGATCATCAAAACATCGTTCCACTGACAACCGTAATCGTAAGTTCATGGTAAAGATTGTGAATTTCGCAACTTCGCTATAAAAAAAGGAATGACAAAGTATTGATGTAAAATTGGTATTACACAAATAAAAACAACTAGTTTGGTTCAAAACGAGCACAGAATTTAAGGAATTACAATGGTCTGTCACTTGAATGTCACCCATTGCGCAGGGAACCTCAGCAAGGAATTCTCATTCTTGTCAAATCTCACCAGGGACAATAAATCAATTTTCTAGAATTATTGTTGCTTTGATTGTGATTTTATCGTTCTCATGTTCATTATTTCTGGACATCTCGGTCCTAAAGTTTAACTACTGGAGACTTCTTAGACACCAAGAGATTTGAAAGGTCCGAGACCATAACCCCCCTATTTTTGGGCGCGTGGACTTAGGTATCTTGATTTCAATTGATGTTCACCAATCTTTACAAAAAGTCTTAAAGGAAGAGCTCTAGGACCTATCTTTGGGTGTTCTCCACAACCAATGATTATTGAAGATGGTGTTATCAATCAATTGTTGAGAACAAAAATAATTTACTTTAGTTTTCAAATCATCCCAAAGTAACGATCTATTCAAGTGTTTCCCTACGTTCTTTCAGCTCTGTATTTCATTCAAGTACAGCGTTTTACAGGCTTATGTCTGGAATCCGTGCTGAAGGTGCTACTACTTTACCAAAGGCATACAGGAGCACAACATCAACTGCCATAGGAATTCTTATTATGATTACACCCACGTCAAAACAGTTTCACCATTTTATTAATTGTATTAGCATTAGGACCTAAATGAATTAGATTAAATTGATGTTAGGCTGATGGCTGAATTGATGACATTGAGTTGATGGCTGATTATAGGGTCAGAGTCATGGTCTGGATCTTTAGTAGAATATCGGTCCAAACAATCGCGAAAACTTGCCCCTTTTTATTCAGAAACTATCGGCAAACTTGATTACGCCAATTACTACCGAAAAGAAACATTTTAGGCTTCAGGGAGAATTGGTACAACTCCATCCATTCTAAGTTACAAAAAATTGTTATTTTATACGAAAGTAAGGAGCTGCAGTTGAAACTAAAAATTCAAACAAATTACTCAGAAGATAAGGGATGTTGCAAATAATAAAACTGTTTGATAACTGACTAATTCCTTACCCATTGCATTTCAAAATATATCCCTGACACCTAATTAAGAACAGAGAAGCATTGTGTTAAGAGAAAAGAACAGCGGCTGACAATTAGCATTCTTTTTAGTAAAGGGCGGGTCAAGTTCTTTTGTTAAGATGTATGGCAATCTTTGATCGTTTTGAAGTCTTAACGTCGTTCTTCACTTTCATACAAAAATAAACTATAGTATTAGGAAAGAAAATAAAAGAAATACGATGGATAACATGTCATCCTTTTTTTTCTTACGCTCAAATAAAACAAAAAACAACAATAAAATGTCACCTCTGTACGACAAACTGGCCAAAGTATGGCAAAGTCTTTCTTCGGTGAATGATTCAGGAAGTAGGAGTAAGCTAGCATGAAGGGCGCTATACAGATTTTGCTCCAAGGCCATTTTTATGTCTCCATCGTCATAATTCTGAAGGACTAAAACAGGTTTGTGAAGTCTGCCGCTTACATATAAGGAATTCCAATCAAGGAGATCTTCGATAAAACTTTCACGTGAAACTACGCCATATTTTATCACCTACAAGCAAAACTGTATTTTTCCCAGAAGAATAAGGTTTAATAAGCTAAATGCATGAAGAGAATTGCAGTAAGAAATGGAAACTTCCATATACATTTTTCTTTCTTTATACAAAAACACTTTCTATCTACTACTTTTACAACTTAGTAATTACATATTACTACTTTTTGCACCATATCCATGCAATGGAAAACAGGAAATCAACCTAAATATAATCGTAAATATAAGTAAAGAAATAATATTAAGTCAGACGCGAGGCTAATCATTTTCTTGTATGACGCTAGATTTATAACACTTTGTTATTATTCCAGTAGTAATTCAACCATCCATTTAACGGCAACTTTCTATAAGCTATTAGAAGTGCCTTAAATACTGTTTCTTGTTAGATTACATTATGAAAGCATTTCTACCATGGTAAATCTTTTTCAGTTTTTTTAGTGTTACTTGTGACAAATTTATAGACACAAACCAATTTTCATAATGCTATATTTTTAGCATTTAACAGGCGTACGTTTTTGATTACATAAAACATATGCATATATTTTCTGTTTACAACTGCACAATACAATTTTCATATTTTCTGCAGTAGGATCATTAACTATATCATTTTCGTTTTTGCCTTAACTTCAAACTTATGCATTTAGCTCGTTAAAGGAGTAATGCATGAAATATATCAGCGGCCTGCTCCTTCAAAACTTAGCTAATTCCTGATTTTACAGATGGTTAAGAGGGGTAGGCTACATCGAATTTGGTTGGCAATAATTACAAGATATAAGCAACAACTTAGTTGAAGGTTGACGGCCAGTTCCCTGTGGTAACCTACTCTAGAGTTCTACAAGAGTGTCATATAGGTTCTATGACAAGAAGTGACTACGGTGAAACTAGAAGAGTTACACAATTTCCTTACCGTGTACATCAAATTGAAAGTACTGCCCAGTGTCAAAGTATGCTACTTCGGTATATATGCTGCGCTTGGTCCGAAGTAAACGTCACTTGGTGGAGGAAATGACGCTCCAGCGTGTACAATAGGCACCAGAGAGAGGAGAATACCATATCAAACAGTTCGTGGTAATCAAACAGTTCGTGGTAACGAACTGTAGTAAGGAGCGACCCGGCTCAATAGTAACCAAAACTCTAAAAAATGGAATTTTGATGCCAATAGTTACATCAAAAGAATCGCATTTTAATGCTGATTTTAAATATATAAATTTCATCAAGATTAGTCTTACCCGTCAAAAGTTACGAGCCTGAGAAAATTTGCCTCATTTTAGAAAATAGGGGGAAATACCCCCTAAAAGTCATACGATCTTAACGAAAATCACACCATCAGATTCAGCGTATCAGAGAACCTTGTTGTAGAAGTTTCAAGCCCTTATCGACAAAAATGTGGAATTTCGCATTTTTTGCCAGAAGACAAATCACGGATGCGTGTTTATTTATTTTTTTTTTTTTTTTTTTTTCCCCAGGGGTGATTGTATCGACTCAGTGGTCCTAGAATGTCACGAAAGGGCTCATTCTAACGGAAATTAAAAGTTCTAGTGCCCTTTTTAAGTGACCAAAAAAACTGGAGGGCACCTAGGCCCCCTCCCACGCTCATTTTTTCCCCAAAGTCACCGGATCAAAATTCTAAGATAGCCATTTTATTCACCATAGTCGAAAAACCTAATAACTATGTCTTTGGGGACGACTTACTCCCCCGCAGTCCCCGTGGGAGGGGCTGCAAGTTACAAACTTTGACCTGTGTTTACAGATTGTAATGGTTACTGGGAAGTGTACAGACGTTTTTGGGGGGATCTTTTTGGTTGGGGGGGCGGTTACGTGGGAGGATCTTTCCATGGAGGAACTTCTCATGGGGGGAGAGACTTTCAATGGAGGGGGCGCAGGATTTTCTAGCATTATTTAAAAAACAATGACAAAATAAATATGAAAAGTTTTTTCTACTGAAAGTGAGGAGCAGCATTAATACTTGAAACGAACAGAAATTATTACGCATATGAGGGGTTTACCTCCTCGTAATACCTCGCTCTTTACGCTAAATTTTTTTTAGTAATTTCAACTATTTATTCTACGGCCTTTGTGATTCAGGGGTCATTCTTAAGGAATTGGGACAAAATTTAAGCTTTAGTGTAAAGAGCGAGGTATCGACGAGGGGTAAGCCCCCTCATATACGCAATAAAACATACGAATATAGAAGTTCGCTACGTAAGTTAATTCGTAAGTTACGTATATTTTTTACTTATGAAAACGTTAGTAAAAAATTAAAAGTTATAGTTGCCTTTTTATGTAATCAAAAAATTGGAGGGCAACTAGGCCTCCTCTCTCGCTCCTTTTTTCTCAAAATCTTCCAATTATAACTATGAAAATCCCATTTAGCCCAAAAAAATTAATATGCAAATTTTTTTTTAATTATTTATGCGCGGAGAGCCAAGATAAAAAAATGCATTAATTTAAAAACGTCCAGAAATTAAACAAAAAAAGACAAGTTTTTTTAATGAAAGTAAGGAGCGACATCAAAGCTTAAAACGAACAGAAATTACTCCGTATATGAAAGGGGCTTTTCGTCCTCAACGCCTCGCTCTTTACGCTAAAGTTCTTTAAATTTTTAAGAAGTCGAGTTAAGAGAAAGAGTCAAACTTTAGCGTAAAGAGCGAGGCGTTGAGGACGAAAAGCCCCTTTCATATACGGAGTAATTTCTGTTCATCTTAAGTTTTAATGTCGCTCCTTACTTTTATTTAAAAAAACTTGTTTTTTTTTGTTTAATTACATACAGGCTTGCATGAGAAGTGTAGTTAACATTAAGAGTTCCAAAAGAATACAAATTTGATAAACGTTAGATCAGCGACTAAGGTCAATACATATGACCAAAACGTAGGGTTGATTTTTTACTGGTTATTTGGGAAATTAGAATCCAAAATTATACTTTTTACTAACTTAGAATAGGGAGGTAGATTCGACATTTTCTATTTATCTTGGAGCAGGCCGAACAAGATGATAATTTTTAAGAATGAGGAAATTTTCTTTGAAACTGGGATCACTCTATCTACAGACACCCAAACTTCCTTAAGTGCATCTAGTTTGGAGTAGGAACCCTTTTCGGGTAAAAGGTATAAGAACGAATGGGGAGGGTTAAACAAGCAAAACATAATTTTGGAATTTATATCAGGTTCTCAGTGAAAAAAAAAATCTGTTACAGTTTAAAATAGTAGGAGTAGAATTATTCGGATCATTCAAATTACATATAGGCTACAATTTTATAAAAAAAAGGCAATTTACTGTTAACAAAAGGACTGTTAGACCTAAGGACTTCACACGGGATTTGAACATAGTCCAATTCGCTAAATTATACGCGGAGGAGCTTACTTGGGATGCAGACGCTGGTAATTTAGTTTGACTGAAAGGTAAAAACAAACAACACACTTTCAACAATCCATAGATTGAGACCAGGATTACACCAGATAGCACCGAAAATAAAGATAAGACAATTGTGAGTTGATGAAAAGAACAAAAAAAAAATTATACAAAAAACACTTACAAAAGAACAGAAAAGATATACAAAAAAGATAAAAAGTTGAAAAAAAAGAGTTGTTATTTGAAAAAGAACACTAAAATAAAAATATACCCACTGCATTATTCACAGGTACTAATGTGTTGAAGTAGATTTTGGCAGCACCAAAATTTTGGACAGTAGTTGCAGCTTTAGATCCCATGTACCTTAAAAACGAGTAATGTTTTGGATTTCTTTCTATATTGGCCGTGTGCCAGGAAAGTGGGTTTTCAGCAACAAAAATTAAATCAACCATATTGTCCTAAAAAAATAAATTGCTTAGTCAAGACTATTACGAGGTTAAACGATGCAGTCAATGTAGCAAAACTAAAATATAGGTTTTTAAAGAAATTCGTATTATTTGTCACAATTAAAGCTTTTTTTTTTACCCGAATTAAAAAAGAAACAAAAAGTGAAAAAGTCAGGTTTAAATGAAAGATTACTAGGAAACAAAGAAATTAAGTTTAAAATAGCACGAAAATCAAATCACAAAAATGACAATTTTGCACCATTCCTGACCAGAAAAAAATATATTACTATGCCAGTACAGACTCTATTCTGATTTCTTTTCCCAAGAAATAAAACAAAAAAGGTGATCAGGTCTTTACTTTTGTATTAACCTGTTCTGGTCTATTCCCGTTTTTCAGTAAGCCTTTTTTAACTCCTGATTTTGAGAAGTTTCGAATGTGTGAACTAAGACAGAAGCTTTAACGAAAATTTTTAGGATTATATTTTGTTAGCTCTGGCATAAAAATAATTGAACCTACATTGCTTACCAAGTTTCATGGAAGCCCTTACAAAAATAAACAATCAAAAAAAGTAAAGGGCATAAAAATTAACAATCTGGAAAACATAAGTAAAAACTGTACCAAACTGGTAAGCATATATACGAGTGTACTTGACTGTGCTTCAACTTGAGGCTGTAGTGTCTACCTGTAATATATTGAGTGTCGGGAGAGGGGAGGGGTCACCTTTTCCACATTGTTCAAAAATCCATTTGGTCATTCAATTAAAATACTTTACAATTCATTCTTAATCAGTTATTCAAATCTAACGGTTGTTTCTAAAATGTGCCTCGTGTATATGCTAATCAAAATTTAAATCTTGAACCGTACTGTACATGACTTAGCGGCCCCATTGAAAGCAATTCGTCTACTGTTCTCCTAAATTAGGTTTGAGTAGAGAGAAAGAGGAAGAAACTAGAAGTGGAAAGAGTTCATCTTGGGGCTGCATAGAGTCAATATTGCGTTTGTAATAAGAGGGATCAAGTTTAATCAACGCACTTATTAATTATAATAAACAAAGCCGCCTAACTTTCAACAGTCGATGTTGAATTATTTGAGCATGCCAAAAATATCTATGCTTAGACAGTAAATCTGAGAATAAGATTTTTTTTTTTTTTTAAATACTATTTCGAGTATTCCCGTGTGTCTAATAAGAGTATGATCGGGTTTGTAGGCAATATAGAGCTAAGGGAAAAGACAACAGCTGCAGACTAGTTGAGAGTTGTTAATCAATATTTTTTTTTATATTCAAATATCGATTACAAAAAAAAAAGGGATTGGGCAAAAAACTCTTAAATTATAAAATTTAATTTTTTTTGTCAGAATAAAAAGTTCATTATGGGCTTGTCTATTTAAAAAAGGACATACAATATATCTTGCAATTAATTACCAATTCATTCTAAAAAGACAAACATGATAATATATACTAGTTGTCCCCCCCTCAACGCCCAGCTCTTCACACTAAAGTTTTTATTGTTTTAAAAAGTAGAGTTGTCAGAAAGAGTCAAACTTAAGCGTAAAGAGCGGGGCTTTGAAGAGGAGACAGCCCCTTTCATATATGGAATAATTTTTGTGTAATTTCAGTATGGAATCTTTTTATTTAATTTCTGAATATTTTTGAATTAATACAGGTTTTGATTTTGGCTCACCGTACATGAATAATTAAACGAAATTTGCATGTTAATTTTACTTTTTTTGGCAAAATGGCTTTCGGAATATTTTGATTTATTTAACCAAACAGTTCGTGGTAAAAAAGTGTAGTAAGGAGTAACCCGGCTCAATAGTAACCGAAACTCTAAAAAACGGAGTATATACATCAATATATACATCAAAGTAATCAGATTGATATGTTGATTTTAAATATATAAATATATTATTAAAACTATATTATTAAAATATATTATTAAATATATTAAATATATATTCATCAAGTTTAGTTTTACCCATGAAAAATTAGGAGCCTGAGGAAATTTGCCTTATTTTCAAAAAAAGGGAGAAACATCCCCTAAAAGTCTTACAATTTCAATGAAAATCACACCTTCAGATTCAGCGTATCAGAGAACACTACTGTAGAGGTTTCAAGCTCCCATCGGCAAATATGTGGAATTTTGTATTTTTTGCCAGAAGAAAGATCACTGATGCGTGTCTATTTGTTTTTTTTTTTCTTTTCCCCGGGGGCGATCGTATCGACCCATCGGTCCTAAAATGTCACTAGAGGGATCATTTTAACGAAAACTAAAAGTTCTAGTGCCCTTTTTAAATGAGCAAAAGAATTGGAGGGCAACTAGCCCCCTCCCACGCTCATTTTTCCCGAAGTCACCGGATCAAAACTTTGAGATAGCCATTCTTTTCAGCATAGTCGAAAAACTTGATAACTATGTTTTTGGACGACTTATTCCCCCACAGTCCCGGCAGGAAGGACTGCAAGTTATGAACTTTGCCCATTTCTTTACATATAGTATTAGTTATTGGGAAGTATCCGTTAAAATGAAAATCGTTTTGCACCGGACAACATAAATTTTTTTTTCGTTTTTAGTGGATGATTAAATAAAAAAAAACAAGTTTTTTTAACTGAAAGTAAGGAGCGACATTAAAACTTCAAACGCACAGAAATTACTTCGTATATGAAAGAGGCTGCTTCCTCATCAGCGCCCCGTTCTTTACGCTAAAGTTTGACTCTTTCTCTCAATTCTTCTTTTTAAAACAGTAAAAAACTTTAGCGTAAAGAGCGGGGCGTTGACGAGGAAGCAGCCTCTTTCATATACGAAGTAATTTCTGTGCGTTTGAAGTTTTAATGTCGCTCCTTACTTTCAGTTAAAAAAACTTGTTTTTTTTATTTAATTTCTGAACGTTTTTGAATCAATGCATGTTTTGATTTTGGCTCTCCGCAGAGGAATAATCAAAACGAAATTTGCATATTTTTATTTTTTTTTGGCTAAATGGCTTTCTCATAATTTTGATCGAATGATTTTGAGAAAAAAAGAGCGGGGGACGAAGCCTAGTTGCCCTCCAATTTTTTGGTTAATTAAAAAGGCAACTAGAACTTTTAATTTTTTACGAATCTTTTTATTGGTAAAAGATTTACGTAACTTATAAATTAGCTTACGTAAAGAACTTTTGTATTCTCATGTTTTTATTACATATATGAGGGGATTCGCCCTATCGTCAGTACCTCGCTCTTTACACTAAAGCTTAAATTTTATCCCAATTCATTAAGAATGACCCCTGAATCACAAAAGCCGTAGAATAAATAGTTGAAATTACTAAAAATACTTTAGCGTAAAGAGCGAGGTATTAGAAGGAGGTGAGCCCCTCATATGGGTAATAATTTCTGTTTGTTTTAAGTTTTATTGCTGCTCCTTACTTCCAGCTGAAAAAGCTTTTTCACATATATCTTTAATTGTTTTTTTTTTTTTAAATAATGCTAGTAAATCCTGCTCTCCCTTCATGGAAATTTTCTTCTCCCATGACAAATTCTCGATGGAAAGTTCCCCCAGCATATCCCCCTCTTCTCAACCCCTCCCCCCAACCAAAAAAAATCCTCCTGAAAACGCCTGTATACTTCCCAATAACATTACTATGTGTAAGCACAGGTCAAAGTTTGTAACTTGTTGCCCCTCCCACGGGGACTGTGGGGGAGTAAGTCGTCCCCAAAGACATAGTTATAAGGTTTTTCGACTACGCTGAATAAAATGGCTATCTCAGAATTTTGATCCGTTGACTTTGGGAAAATAATTAGCGTGGGAGGGGGCCTAGGTGCCCTCCAATTTTTTTGGTCACTTAAAAGGGCACTAGAACTTTTCATTTCCGTTAGAATGAGCCCTCTTGCAATATTCTAGGACAAATGGGTCGATACGATCACCCCTGGGGAAAAAAAAAAAAACAAAAAAACAAATAAACACGCATCCATGATCTGCCTTCTGGCAAAAAATGCAAAAATCCACATTTTTGTAGATAGGAGCTCGAAACTTCTACAGTAGGGTTATCTGATACGCTGAATCTGATGGTGTGATTTTCGTTAAGATTCTATGACTTTTAGGGGGCGTTTCCCCCTATTTTCTAAAATAACGCAAATTTTCTCAGGCTCGTAACTTTTGATGGGTAAGACTAAACTGGATGAAACTTATATATTTAAAACCAGCATTAAAATGCGATTCTTTTGATGTAGCTATTGGTACCAAAATTCCATTTTTTAGAGTTTTGGCTACTATTGAGCCGGGTCGCTCCTTACTACAGTTCGTTACCACGAACTGTTTGATTCTAAATGATTTTGCAATTTTGTGTTTCAGCAATCTAACATCAATCAAAACAACCCTCTGAATACCTCTTCATTTTCAGCACTTTTTGCGAGATCATTTTTTTTTAATGATGACACGCCAGGGCTAGTTCATGAAAACAACAAAATAGAGTAGCCAGGATAATTGGTCTCAACATTGCACAATTTTTAACCTTTTTTTGTGATCTTGCAAGTTTAATTACTGGTCAATTAGAAAGCTATTGCCTTTCATCATGATATTTGAAGTCAGCGAGAGAATGTTTAAGGTCAGTATATGGACTCAAAAATAAGCATCCAAGAATTTCATTTGAGCCTTTACCAGTCTAAGATTTGGCACATAGGAAACATTGTTTACAGATTACACCTTTTTTTGAAGGACTGAACACCAACCATAAAGACTGTTGGAGCCACGTACTTTGAGAATACCGATGTTTTATCACTATACTCTCGTAATTCGCCTTAGCTATTTTAGGAAATACATAGTCCTTTCCTGGTTTTCAGTGCCTACACATAAAGTCCAACTTTCGAGCATCAGAAATCTTGTCAAGGTTTACAAAGCACTCCTGACCTTTTTTCAAGCAGGAATGGGCAAAATGAGAAAGGTGTCATCTGTTTGCTGGTCTATTTCATGAAAGGGATTATTAATGCTTTGGCTTATAAGTTATTCTTAAATTTTAGGTAAACTAACTTGAAAATCTAGTTTATTTTAAAAATCTTTAAATGAAGCATTTAAAATCATTCCTAGATTAAAACACAAAATAAAAGATTTTTTGATCCAGTGACCATTAAGTATTTTATGTGGCTCTCTTAATCATCATTGCTCATTTTTTTTAAAAAAAAAAAACAGCTAAGGGTATTCCTCTTAAGTCCTCCTACTTTCTGCTAATTTGACTGTTTTTAAACACAGGCGTTCTGATGCCTTTTCATTCAGACCGTGACCAAAAAAAAACGATCTAATTCACATTCTTACGTCGCATCGAAAACTGAACTGTTTTTCTTATCATTAAATTTTAAATGAGTTTTCAATTCTTGAAGACTTCACAGTTGCATAATTGTCAGCCAAGGTCCATATTTTATTTGATTCTGTGAGATAAGCAAGCTGATCGGAGGGTAAAAAAAACGGAAAATGAACCAAGGCCTCAGAAAATAGGAGACAAAAACAAGCAACTATTGGTGAACAAAAACCCGTTATTGCGTCCATTGGCTCATCTGCAATGATCTTCTCTTATTCAACAAAGATTTTATCGGACATTTTGTAGTAAAATCGAGCAACAATCATACGAGCTGTTTTTTTCTCAAATAGAATGATAGGATTAGAAAGTTGGTATTCATAAAGCAGCCACCATAACTCTAGTTCTAGTATCTGTTTTCATTTCACGCCATCTTCACCAAGGAATTCAACAACTCTCTCCTTTCTGTGTATTTTCCATTTGTGAAAACAGATCAGTTAGACAATCAATATATCAAACAATTCGTGGCAAAGAACTATTTCATTCTGAATGTCAAATCATTATCGAGTATTTGAAAAAGTGAAAAAAGGAAAATGGTGTATAAAGCTGCATGAAAAAAAGCTTTCTCATTAATAATCGCTTTAAGTGGAATGGTTTAGCAAGGAACGAGATCATACAAGTACCTTCTATTCTTGCCTCAACTGCCGGAACAGTAGGAGTCAAAGCACAATTTTCATCGCCTACACGCACTCTTTTTGAAAAAGAAGAATTCAGTGATTGTTGACAATTTAATTTCACCATTACCATATCTGTCAATAAATTTTCTTTTTTTTGAATATCATTGAATCACTTGATTTCTTTTTAAATATTACTTAATCACGTCAAGTCAAATACCAACAACAAAGCTTGTGCAGCTTTTAACCAGGATTTTCATGGGTATTAAAAAAAGTAATACATTTTATATTATTTTGTTTAAGTAGTGGGCTAGTTTCAGTCCTAAATCGGACACTTATAATCCTTAAAACCGACTTTAACTACTTTGTGTTGTCTTCAATTTTTCGCTTCATTTTGAATCCACTATTAGAGACTTTCAAAATCCCATTGTATGCTTCATCGTGACAGATCTAGCAGGAGTTTTGAATGCATTTCTAAATGTTATGTGATCAGCAAGGTAAATATTTTCAAGCAAATGAGTTTGCTTGAAACTTGAATCTTGTACTGTGAATCCCAACTATCAAGCAATCCTCGATCGACCAGAGTTGTATAAAACAACATAATAAACAAGTTGTACATCTATGACTTGATGCTTATAGATCTAATTTTACTTTTTAATGAAAGTTCGTGGTTACGAGCTGTAATTAAGGAGCAACCCTGTTTAATAGTAACCGGTACTCTAAAACGAATTTTAATACCAATAGACATACCAAAAGAGTCGGCTTATTATGCTGACTCCAAACATATAATTTTCATTAATTTGAATCTTACCCATCAAAGGATACGAGCCTGAGAAAATTTGCCTGATTTTCAGAAAAAGGGGAGAAAAACCCCAAAAAGTCACAAAATCTTAATTAAAATCGCACCATCAGATTCGGCGCATCAGAGAAACCTAATTCAGAGGTTTCAAGCCCCCATCTGCAAAATTATATAATTTTGAATCTTATGCCTGAAGAAACGTCACAGATGCGTGTTCATTTTTTTTCAGGTGTAATCATACCGACCCAGTGGTCCTAAAATGTCAGGAGAGGGCTCATCCGAACTAAAATTAAAAGTTCTAGTGCCCTTTTTAAGTGACCAGACTGGAGGTCAACTAGGCCCCTTCCGACACCCTTTTTCTCAAAACCGTCCGATCAAAATTTTGAGATAGAAATTGTGTTCAACATAGTTGAAAGGCCGAATAACTATTCCTTTTGAGATAATATGACCCCCCACAACCCCTGAGGAAAGGTCTTTAAGTTATAAATTTGCCCATTGTTAACGTAATGTATTCGTTATTGGCAAATGTGCATACATTTTTTGGGTGGGGGAGGAACATTTTCTGCTGGGGGGGGGGGGTCCATCGAAAGAACTTTCCAAGGAGAGGAATTTTTCAGGGGAAATTTGGCACTGAGGGAATTTGCCAGAATTCCTTTCTTCTCATGTCTTGCTATCTCTTTGTCGACTCAATTTTACCCGTTGAGATGTTAAGGGTAATTGTCCAGGGTAAATTTTCACCAGGATCGAATTGTCAACAGGATATATCGGTGAGGAGAAGGGATTTATTCGTGGGTGGAGTCAGAGTCCCAGGCATTATTTAAAAAATGACCAGAAATTAAATAAAAGAACACATTTTTTTCAACTGAAAGTAAGGAGCAGTAGTAAAACTTAAAACTAACAAAAATTATTACGTATATTAGGGGGGGGGCTGCCCCCTCTTCTTCATTTCGCCCTTTACACTATAGTTTGAATTTTGTCCCAATTCTGTAAGAACGACTCCTGATACACAAGGTTCGTTTAATTAAGACAATAAGAAGCTTTTATAAAAATAATAGAAAACTTTAGCGTATAAAGCGATGTATTGAGGAGGGGAAAGCCCCCCTGATATACTTAGTAATTTCTGTCTATTTTAAGTTTTAATGTTTGCTCCATATTTTCATTTGAAAAAACTTGTTTTCTTTTATGTTTTATCACACAGAGCGTGTATAAATATGCTAGAGAAGCCCAAAAGTAAAAACTAACAAGCTTTTAGTTACAAAGTTTTACACTTTTAAAAGTTTAAGAGACACTTTTGCCGAATTAAGGAGGGAATTACAACACTCGGCTGAAGACAAGAGACAGATCTCAAAGGTATAGGATCTACAGATATGCAAAAGGGAAAAAAAAAGATCTGTTAAGGGAAGAATGTTTATTGTTGTGTGGCATTTCCGATATATTATCGAAGTATACAAGCTAGAAAACATGCATTAATGAGCATCACAACCAAACGCAAATGGAAATGATGCAAAACTAAATCTGCAGATAAAAGACAAGTGACATCGGGAATCACATTGAATTGTAAACTAAAACGAGATAAAACGATTGATAATTCTGTGGAGAGGCACGCTCCTCCTCCACACCAGTATATTTAAAGCCTCCAACATTACACCCTCCCAAGAAGTTATTCTTTAAATCTTTTCTTAAGTCATCCTCCATCACAATCAGGGATCATATACTTTTAGACATAGGCACAAGGACGATAACGACAAGGGTGATCTTTAGCAATCCCTTGTACTTCCTCCACAGGAAGTACAACACAGGAAGTTCTCTGATTGTAGCCCTAGAAAGTGGCATTGAACCAAATTTCTTGAACAGCTTACTGTTTGAAATACTAAGTCGGGTATCCAGACAATGCATTAGCAATTTCTCTGGAAAATATCAATCAAATCATTCGTTTTTCGGAGCCCCCAAACTTCAGAACCATACTTGACCATTGTAGCTTCCGATATTCTAATTTTGGTTCTCAGATTTCACCAAACTTTTTGGCGAAAAAACAAAAAACATTTTGGACCTTGGTTATTCTACTTTGAACATCTTCACTGCACCCACGGTCTTTACTAAAATATCACCATAGGTATATGAATTTGTCCAGCAGAACGACTTTCTCGTTACCCAACATCACCTCCATTTAACTCTAGTTTTAGCGCATTAGTCCTTCCACCATTCGTTTTCAAACCTATTCTTTCACCCTGAACTCCCCAAATATCTTAAAAATGATTCATTTTGCTAAAAGTGTCATCTAGGATGCTCAAATTATCAGCAGAATCTAAGCCTAAAAGATTTTGACTTCCCCAGTGGATTCCATGTTTTCCCATTACCTTTGTTGTGCCAACAAAGTCCCCCAAAGTCCAACAAAGTCCACCAACATGATCCATATAAATTGGGAAAGAACGGAATCCTGTTTAACTCCTGATTTAACACGAAAATAGCTACTAACCTAATTTCCTGCCATAACCACAGCAATCTTTTTTTTCATAAATTGCACTAATCAGTTAATGTATTTAACTGGTACACAATACAAGGATAGGACCTTTGATAAAGCTTTTCATCAGCTGAACAAACGTTCGCCCATAATCAATTAAGCTGAAGAATAAAGGGGTTTAATATATAAGTCAGGTTCTCACTTATATTAATCAAAGAGGGGAAATTTGGTCGACTTATCCTATCCCCTTCCTAAAACATCACTGTTCTTCTCTTAAAACTTAATCTACAGCATCCCTAAATCTAAAATGTATCATCATACTAAGTAATTTACTTCATACAGGAACCAAGCTTATCCTTCTATAATTATCACGCTCGTTGTTATCACCTTTTGTTAGAGGGATTTCATTAAAGTTTTCCTAAATTGCCTAGGTTTTCCCCCTGTTTTAAAAAACATATTGACAATTTTCAGTATTTCATCTCTACCTTTACAGAAACCATATTTACACACTCTCAGTACCAGAGGTCATTATTCTTAATCGTTTTAGTACTATCACTTATACAACTCCTTCACTTCCAAAGTATCCAAAAATTGTTCATTCCTTTCCATATCTTTCCTTTTAACTCTGTCACGGTTTAGCTCTTTCTCAAAATGCCAATCTCTTTTTAACACTTTCCCTATAGCTAATTGCAGAACGATCTTATCTTTAACTGGAACACGTCCAGATTGAGTACTCCTTTTCTATTTTATATGTCTTTTCTATGTCGGTAAAATATTTTACTATTATACCATCTGATTGCATCTTCCAGACCTTCAGCAATTTTATCAAAGGCTTCAATTTTACATTGTACAAACCCCTCCTCCTCTATACTAAACATTAAACAGTCTCAATTATATTTCTAACTGTGTTTCAAACTTTCGTCCGTAGACGCCATCAGCGATCTCACAGACTATTTTACGAAAATTATTCCATCTATTTTCTGCATTGCCAAAATCTAGACTCTCCATTTTTGTATTAGACGGTTCCTGAAAAGTTTACCTCAATTTCTCATCCTTGAGTCTATCAGTGTTAAAGCTTCACGGTAGGTAGTTACACTTCCTATATTTCAGCTTTAGATTACCCCTAGACACTACTAGACAGTAATCTTTACTTTTAAAATGAATAAAATCATTCCTATATACCCAGGCCTCTTGAATCAATCCTGCCACTCTTCGGTTTCAGATAACTTGTTAAGGTTAGCCACTTCACCATTAGGGGGAGGGGTTTACCTTATTAAGTTTAATTGATTAAGCTAACCTTAATCACCATTTTGGATTAGATATCAGTAAAAAAAAATTAGAAATTTCACATTTTGTAGATAGGAACTGAAAACTTCTAAAGTAAGGTTCTCTAAATTGGTAAATCTAGCAATGTGATTTTCACTAAGATCGTTTGAATTTTGGGGAGTGTTTCCCCCTTTTTCTAAATCAGGTAAGTTTTCTTAGACTCATAGCATCTTAGTGTTGACATTGAGCTTAGTGAATTCTATGTCTTTGAAATCAACCTAAGAATTCAATTCGTTTGATATATGAATTGTTATCATTTTAGTATTTAGTTCCCATAGATTCTCCTTCTAGAGTCTCAGTCCGAGCCAATCTCTGTTTTTTTTTTGTTTTTGTTTTTCGCTGAAAACACGACACTACACAAAAATAAAAAATATCGTGGAATTTTTTTTTTTTTATTCGGAACAGATGACAAAGTAAGAACTTCATTTAGTTTAACAAACATCAAATATTATTATTTAAAGAAATACACCTTTTAAACTAATTAATCTGTAGCATTCATTCCATATCTATAGTGAATAGTTTTAGCAGTAATCCCTTCTAACTCATAGTTTTAGCAGTTATCCCGTCTAACTCAGCTAATCTTCCAAATATAATCTGAGTCGCATCCTTGGCATCATTATAATCATGTAAAAGTTTTACATATTTATCATAGTCGTCAAACTTAAAACCTTTCTTTATATACTCATCTATGTCTCTGTTAACCTGTTCCTCGTCAACTATGTTCTGTTTCTTTTCAACAACAGCGTTTTGTTTCAGTACTGGCGATTGAAACTTTCTTTTTCGAACTATTTCTCTTGATGATTTGAGCTTAGCTGGAGTGACGTATATATATATATATATATATATATATATATATATATATATATATATATATATATATATATATATATATATATATATATATATATATATATATATATATATATATATGTATATATATCATGAAAAGAGAAATCACCAATGCAACAGCACAAACACATAAAAAAAAAAAAAAAAAAAGAGACAGAAGGAGAAAAGGAAGACTGTTTTCCTAAATTAGTGATTAATATAGACCAGCACTTGAATGAGGCCTTAACCCTACTCATCCATACAATCACATAGGTCAAACAGCATAGCCAAACACAATCAACCATAAAGAATAATCCATGGACAGGCAGTCATGTCGTCAACAAGTATAAGTCGTCATTTACCAAACAATAGAAAAAATAATAAAGACAAATAATTCAGAGGCAACAACCCAACACAAGGGCTCATCAGGAGAATACACTGGCCTATAGGGTTTCGCCACTTTAAATTCTCTACCCAGCCAAGTGTTGTGGCTACCACAGAATATCCATGGCATCCCCGCGTCAGGTATCACCCCCAAAATACATAACTATGAAAAAAAAACAGCAAATGTAAAACAACCAGGTAACACCAAAACAAGCTTATCCTGTTAATATATTCCTCTTTTTAGCAACAATAGGTAAACTAAATATGATAAAATTTACCAAATCACAAGTATTAACACATTGCAAAAAAAAAAAAAAAAAAAATTAATGAACTATACAATTATAGAATTCATCTTTACCATGTGGCTATTTTTTTTTTCTTTCTTTTTCCCCCTTTTTTTTTTAAATCCGCTCTATTAGAAACACAATTCAAAATAAATGGCGCTGCATCATCATTTGTCGAACCTCCAAAATTAGTTGAAAATTTCTTTAAGTATTTCCAGATAATTCTTTTGATATTTATTTAAAAGTTCGTTATATGAAAACTAAATTTTTTAAATTGCCAAGTTAATTTATTTGCAGAAAAACCTCTTGATATCAATTTTTGGCTCAAGATTTTATATCTATTTTTAAAATCAATATAATTACTACAAATCCTTGCATAACGAAGTAACTGTGAGAAAAACGCAGAATATGTGATATTTGAATGTATATTACTTTCAGGGAATGGGAAACTAATCACTTCAGAATCAAAATCATCTGTTTTATTATACATTTTAAAACTTAATTTATTATTATCACAAATATTAACATTTAAATCTAAAAAAATGATCTTCATGACCAGCTCCATGACTAGGTTCAAGAGAAAGCTCTGATGGATATATATTTTTAGAAATATCAATGAAATCCTTACAATTTAAGACCAAAATATCATCTAAATATCTTTTATTATTTGACAAAACATGTTTTAAATTATTTGGATTATTCTTATCCATCATATATTTATATTCTAGTTGACTTAAAAACAAGTCAGCTATAAATGGGCTGGCATTCCCCCCCATGGGAATTCCCACGATTTGCTTGTACAAATCACCACCAAATCTTATATAAGTATTATATAAAACAAATTCTAATAGCTCAAAAATCATATCCAAGCTGTAACATCTCAAGTTAACTGTGGTATTAAAGCAATTTGTCCATATAGCTTTTTTATTATAAGTGTCTATTTTTAAGAACCTTTTACTAGATAAAAGGAAAGATTTCTTGATAACAGTTTTTAAATTATCTAACACTACATTAGGAGATAAATTAGTATACATTGTCACAAAATCGAAAGACTCAATTCTTTTAGCTGAAACCATTGTTAAAGACTCTATCACCTGCAGTGAATTATTAACACTCCAATATGGATTAAAATTCGAAAACTTTTTAATACCAGAACAATAGGTTTTAAGTTTATTTACAATTTCCTTTAAAATTAAAGAGAGGTCAGTAGCAGCAATGCGGGTTGGACATTTAGCTGCTCCAGCAATAAACCGTGGTTTAGGGGGATTCTTATGAAATTTTACAGTCCAATATAGGAAAGGGAACTTTTTATCATTGTCATTTATTTTAATATTAAAATTTTTTAAAAGTATTTCTTCAGTCTTTACAATTAAATTCTCATCTTCTAAATTTACGTTTTCGTAAACATTAGTTGTGCATAACTCCCTTTTTAAGATATCACAATACAGCTTCTGACAAATTATGGCAAAATTATTATTAGCTTTACCCACTGGCACAATTACAAATTCATTCTGTAGATTAGCAATTGCTTGTTTAATCTTCGCATCATAAAATAATGATTTAGTGTTACTATTCTTTAAATTAGAATATATTTTATTTCTTATTCTACTAATAATTAAATTCTTCCAACTTTGAAAACTCTCTTTACTTTTATTCTCTTTCTTACACCACTTATCAATAAATAAATCAAAATCATTTTCCAAGCCATCAAGAACACTCGATGGTTTCAGATGATGAGAAAGACGCAAATTAGCCCCTTTATTCATTGTAATTTGAAGATCATCTTGCTTTATTATTGACAAGTCCCCTGTTATAACATGTTTGTAAGTAGGATTTACAAATGGGCCAAGTTGCTTACAATTACAAACCGGTTTCCAATTTATATCACTATCTAATCTTTTAAGTATTAAATTATAATTAAAAATAATTTGCCCAATAGTTTTTGAAAATTTATAAATTAAAACTGGACTATCATTATAATTCAAATTACTAGGAAGGGCCTGTTTCACATGCCGCTGATTTAAAATTTCTGGTAAATTAATATCTTCAATCTGCTTACAAGTAAAATTAATAGGTAAATATAATCTGTTATCCTTATTACCAATCTTATCAAACTTTTTCTTTTTTGAAATAAATTTCGTTTTAGTTAGAATGCAAATTGTATCACATATTACTTTAAAATTATATTCAAGAGCCGTATTATTCTTAACAATCCAGAAAAATTTGATTAAATTCCTCTTGGATAAATTATTTAGACATTTTATTACAGAAGTCATACCCCTAGATTCAAGTAGCTGGCGTAGATCTATAGAAAGCATATGTAAATCTGATTCATTTTTTCTATTATTTTTCCTATGTCCTCTCGATCGTTTTTTACGTTTAGTAGGACAAGTAAAAGAAGGATGGTCCATAATATATATATATACATATATATATATATATATATATATATATATATATATATATATATATATATATATATATATATATATATATATATATATATATATATATATATATATATATATATATATATATATATATGCCTACACATAATAATGGTAGTCTGGTGGACCTTTTGACAAGTGACACATCTGACGCAGTCAAATGCCAACGAACACGGGGTACCGTCAGTTTTAAATAAAAACCTCATGCAGCATCCGAATGAAATATGAATATTCTTAATAGTTTGTCATATCCACGGTGTCCCTGGTTTTAAGCGATGCTCGCTCGCATCAAAAGACGGTGGTGAGGCCGATAACTGACCAAACTATCCGAAACCACATCAATCAAATAAAAAACATCCTTGGAGGGTTTTGTTGGAACATAAGATCTAAGAATAACCCTAAGACTTAGCGGGTTGTCTCTTAGATAACCCACCAAGTCAATGCTTATGAATTGCATGAATACAGAGCAGATGTCGTTTGCCTTTCCGAGACGAGGATCGGAGGTGTTTTGCCCTCAAATATACCCACAGCAAAATCAGAAGAGAAATATCGATTTCTCAACTCAGGTTGATTCCATGGAATGGGATATGCTGACCTTTTCAGGTCATTGCACACTTTCATTGTTGGTGTCTATTAGCCCCAGAAGCGCCCTATTCCACTTAAAGGGCAGACTAATCATTAAAAGCGTCACGGCTTTATACAGGTACACGCTCCCATCCGTGATGCGGCCAAAGACCGAAAAAATTCAATCTACATGGAACTGGAGCGTACAGTAAAAATTTGTCAAAAACGGGACTACCTCAAAGTAGCAGGATACTAGAACAACCGAGTTGGCGCTACTGACCAGTCACTCCATGTTTTGATCAGTCGCTACACGTATGGACAAACGATGCAAAAATGGTGGGCGAATCACCCAGTTTGCAAGTGATCATCAACTAGTTGTTGCAAACTCTCTGTTTCATACACAGGACTTCACAACGCGTCACATGGTTCTCTCCTAAAAATGTTAGAGCAGCCCAGATAGATTTTATTCTAGTCAAGAGAAGATGGCAAAACCCTATTCAAGACGTGTATGCCTTGAGGCCAGCCTGTGCTGGATCCAGAGCAGGTCACGATCATACCCTCTTGGGACCAAATATCCTTCTCCGCCTTAGCACGGGGATAAAGAGGATCCCAAAGAGAAGACTGAGCATCACTAACGACGATTCTGATCAAACAAAACAAGAATTTTGCCTAGATGATGTCCTCTTCACTGATGTGTAACAACCCAGAGAAATATGGCTACAATGAAGTATTTCCTCCAATTCCACCATTGAAGTTGCTTCTGATATGCTTGGCTACTACCATCCCTCTAAAAAGAGCAGGATTTCGAAAATAATCTCCAGAGTTTATTGAAGAGAGACGTACTTCAAGCCAACCTGGCAAACAGTCGAGAGCTGAGCTGAGAAAGCGCATCAAGCAAAGCGCAAGAAAAGACCACACCCGTCACTAGGAAGAAGTCACTTATAAACTAGAAAACAAAGTGCGAAATCACAACTCTAGACACACTTATCAAATTCTTAAACAAGTTACTGGAAAAAAATCCTCTGCACGAAACTCTACCAAGGATAAACAAGGAAATAACATAGCGGACTGTGCCCAAAAAAGTCGAGTGATGGTTATACACTTAAGAGAACTTCTAAATCCAAAAGTAAATGCAAATATAGAAGCAAAAATACACAATCCTCGGCGTCGAAGTTACCGTACGATATAAACACGACACCGTCAGACCTTAAAATCATCGCGAGGACAATATAACCTGAGATTCCATGAGAGTGAGCACCTACGATTTACAAAGCTTCTCTCCACCTGAGTGAAAATCAGTTACTGCTGTTTTTTTTTACAAAATATGGAAAACCGAGTATTTCCAAAAGGACAGGAAAATTTCAGTCAGCCTACCGGTTAAAAAAAAGTCAAAAAGATAGAGAATGCTAATATAGAGGAATACCTCTCAATGACCTTATTGCTAAATTCTTCGCCCCCCATTCAACTACATAAATTCCAAACAGCGAGAGATAGGCGAACACAGGAAAACCAGTCCGGATTCCGGTCTGGCAGAGAATACTCGGATCAGATTTTTGCCCTCCGCTTGATCATGCAACAATGCGAAAGGTACCACCTTCCCCTCATCAAAATATTCTTAAACTACGTTACCGTCTTCGATTCAGTTGAGCGACGAACCTTGTGGAAGATTCTCCTTGAAGATGTCAATGCAACAAAAATTGGTCGACATGTTGGAAGCCTATTACGAAGGACATGCATCCCGAGTCAAGTGCATGCAGAAGAGTCGTCACCGTTTGTCATGGAATGGCTCGTGAAGCAAGGCTGTAAGCACTCACCGGTCCTCTTTAGTTCCTGTATCGTTTGGATCCTCGACCACATTCTAAGCAAAATTCTAAGAATCAATAGATTGCTTTAAAAGGAAAATCAGAGGCTTAATGCCGGTTGGGATTTAAAATAAGAGCTCTGAATCACGAGGTCCTTCTAAATATCATAATTCATTAAGATCCGATCACCCTCTTGTAAGTTAAAAATACCTCAATTTCCTCTCGCTTCAGCCCCCCCGATGGTCGAATTGACTTGATAAAACGACTTTATCAAGTCAATTTGTACAGTTCCCTGACACGCCAACCAATTTTAATCGTCTTAGCACGTCCAGAAGCACAAAACTCGCCAAAGCACTGAACCCCACCACCTAACTCCTCAAAAGAGAGCGGATCCATTCCGGTTACGTCAATCACGTATCTACGACATTTATAAGCGTTTTCCAAGATTTCCGGTTTCCCCCACCAACTCCCCCCAATGTCATCAGATCTGGTCAGGATTTGAAATAAGAACTCTGAGACATGAGTCCCTTCTAAATATCAAATTTCATTAAGATCCGGTCACCCGTTCTTAAGTTAAAAATGCCTCAGTTTTTCTATTTTTCCAAATTAAAAACCCCAGCTCCCCCAAAGCGAACAGATCCGTACCAATTATGTCAAGCTCGTATATATAACTTGTGCTTATTCTTCCCATCAAGTTTCATCTCGATCTCTCCACTCTAAGCGTTTTCCAAGATTTCCGGTTTTCCGGTTTTCAAGATTGCATCTGAGACATAAGATTCTTCTATATATCAATTTCCATTAAGATCCGATCACCCATTCGTAAGATACCTTGATTTTCACATTTTCCAAAAATTCCGGCTTCCCCCTCCAACTCCCTTCAATGTCACCGGATCTGATCGGGATTTAAAATGAGAGTTCTAAAGCACAAGATCCTTTTAGATATTAAATTTCATTTAGATCTGATCATCCGTTCGTAAGTTACAAATACCTCCTTTTTCCTAATTTTTCCGAATTATCCCCCCCCCAACTCCACCAAAGAGAGAGGATCCGGTCCGGTTATGTCAGTCACCTATCTTGGACTTGTGCTTATTCTTTCCACCAAGTTTCATTCCTTTTACGTCATTTTTGGATCGAATTGATTACGTAAATTTGACATTCCTAATCAGGCCCTTTCTCTTTGAGCCGCAAGCCTGGTTATGCGTTGCTCTGGTGTTTCCTCCTGGTGTTCCCTTTTTGGTGACATTGTAGGATAATTTTACACGCATTGCTTTTGTAATACAGCGATCTTTTTTTAACTGTCTCTATCAGCCGCAAGCCTGGTTTCGTGTTGCGAACATGACGTCATTTATAGATTTTTATCTTTTTTCATATTTTTTTCATATTTTTTTCCTCTTTTTAGGTTTTTTTTATTTTTTTTATTTTTTTTATTTTTTTATTTTTTTACATTTTTTTAGTTTTTTTTCTTTTTTTGTCTTTTTAGTTTTTTTCTCTTTCTTTAATTTTTGTTTTTTGTCTTTTATTTTATTTGTTCTTTTTTTTAGTTTTTCCTTTTTTATTTTTTGTAGCTTTTCCTTTTTTGTTTTTTCTTTTATAGTTTTTTTTCTTTTTTAGTTTTTCTTTTTTTAGTTTAATCTTTGATTCTTTTTTAGTTTTTTCTCTTTTTTTGTTTATTTTTAGTTTTTTTCTTTTTAATTTTTTACCTCTTTTTTTAATTTTTTCTTTTTTTAGGTTTTTCCTTTTTTATTTTTTTTCTCTTTTAGTCTTTTTCTTTTTTAGTTTTTTTCTTTAGTTTTTGTCTGTCTTTTTTTAAGTTTTCTATTTTTTTTAGTTTTTTCTTATTTTTAGTTTTTTTCTTTTTTTCTTTTTATCTTTTTTAGTTTTTCCTATTCTTTTTTTTTCTTTTTTACTTGTTTTCTTTTTTCGTTTATTAGTTCTTTATTTATTTATTTTTTCTTTCTAGTTTTTTTTCTTTTTTTAGTTTTCTTTTAGTTTTTTTAAGTTTTTTTCAGTTTTTTCTTATAGAAGATAATTTTTAATTCTTTTAAGTTTTTTTGTTAGTTTTTTATATATTGACGTCATACTTAGTGACAGACAGACGGACGGACAAACTAAACTTCAACAATTTCTATTAAACTTCAAACTTTTTGTTTTCTGTTTTAAGGTTTTCGAATTGCTTTAATCCTTTGTCAAAATAAATTGAAATATTTGTGCAATCACCAGTTTTTTACATTTTAACTTTCTTTTTCTTCTTTATTTTTTAGTTTTTTTTCCTTTTTTTTTATAGAAGATAGTGTAACGGAGAGACGGATTTAGTATAAATCCTACAATGGCAGAAGAAACAGCCGAGGAATCAAATCGTGCCGAGGAATCAAACAGGCTTGCGGCTCGAAGAGGTAACGCCAAACAAGAGCAACGCAAAAACAGTTTTGCGCCAAAAATGAATTGGTTGAAAAGGTATTTCCGAATATTCTAACCAATTATAAAAATCATAAATGGCTCAGTGAACGAGCGATTTTGGCAGCCAAGAATAAAGATGTCCACGAATTCAACAATATTATTTTGATCCAGATTCGAGACCAGGAAGTAATTTACAAGTCAGTCGATACAGTTCTGGAACCAAATGAAGCGGTTAATTATCCATCTGAATTTTTTAAATTCCCTGGATCTCCCAGGGTTTCCACCACACGTGCTACAACTAAAAATAGGCGTACCAATAATACTGTTACGAAATATTAAACCACCAAGCTTTGCAATGGCACGCGAATTGCCGTAAAAAAAAGAAAACATAATAGAGGCAACAATCTTGACAGGGCCTTTTCTGGGTAAGGCTGTTCTTATTCCTCGCATTCCCATGATTACAACGGATTTGCCTTTTCGATTTAAAAGATTGCAATTCCCAATTCGATTAGCATTTGCAATCACCATCAACAAAGCTCAAGGGCAATCATTAGAAAAATGCGGTATAGATCTTAATATAGATTGTTTTTCCCATGGACAATTATATGTTGCATGTTCAAGGGTCGGTAAACCTGACAATCTATTTATATGCACAGGCAATGGGACAGCGAAGAATGTTTTATATTCGCAAAGTTTTACGTAGTTAATTTATAGTGTATATGTATATCTATCTATCTATCTATCTGTATAAGGAAAAAATGTATGTATGCATGTTTGTTTGTTTGCGAAAAGAGGGTTTGCATATGAAGTCATTATAAATATATAAGGCTTTGTATATGACGTCATTATATGATGACGTTACAGACCGGGACACAAATGACGACCGGGACACCGGGACACAGGGAATATAAATGACGACCGGGACACTCAAAAAGAAATTACAGACCAGGACACCGGGACACAAATGACGACCGGGACATCGGGACACAGGGAATATAAACGACGACCGGGACACAGGGACACAACTACAACGGGGACACCGGGGGACACAGGGGGGATATATAAATGATGACGGGGACACAGGGAATATTCGATTAGCAATCACCATTAACAAAGCTCAAGGGAAATCATTAGAAAAATGCGGTATAGATCTGAATACGGATTGTTTTTCCCATGGACAATTATATGTTGCATGTTCAAGAGCCGGTAAACATGACAATCTATTTATATGCACAGTCAATGGGACAGAAAAAAATGGTGTATATGCCATATATATATATATATATATATATATATATATATATATATATATATATATATATATATATATATATATATATATATATATATATATATATATATATATATATATATATATATATATATATATATATATATATATATATATATATATATATATATATATATATATATATATATATATATATATATATATATATATATATATATATATATATATATATATATATATATATATATATATATATATATATATATATATATATATATATATATATATATATATATATATATATATATATATATATATATATATATATATATATATATATATATATATATATATATATATATATATATATATATATATATATATATATATATATATATATATATATATATATATATATATATATATATATATATATATATATATATATATATATATATATATATATATATATATATATATATATATATATATATATATATATATATATATATATATATATATATATATATATATTTATATATATATATATATATATATATTTATATATATATATATATATATATATATATATTTATATATATATATATATATATATATATATATATATATATATATATATATATATATATATATATATGCGCGGGGGGCTTGGGGGCACGAAGCGCCCCCACCAAATAGGTGTTGGTGTGTATACACACATATATCTAGTATACACTCACAATAGCTAGTATACACACACACACACATATATATATATATTTATATATATATATCCATTATATATACATTCCTAATATGTATCTTTAAGCATTTATAATTGTTTTTAAGAGACTTTCAGTTTTTTTCAAATGGTCCTCAGCCCACAAATATTACCATTTGTATATGTAACTTCGTAAGCCATTTGTTTATAAAAAGTTTTTTGTGGGACACCTAAAAAAAAAATTCTTCAACCCACAATCAGCACTAAAGCGCTTTTTTTCCAATTTTCTTTTTTTTGTAATCAACCGTAAATTCAGATATTTCAAATCTGTCCTTTTTTAAGAAATCAAAAAAGGAAACATGGATTAGAGACTGTTGTGCATTTATTTTAGACTGCTCAAGAAGCCTTTTTTGTCATTAAAAATTAATATTGGATCCAAGCTTTTCTTATTGCTTTGTATTGTAAATCAAACAGTTCGTAGTAGCGAACTGTAGTAAGGAGCGACCCGGCTCAATTGTAACCGAAACTCTATAAAACGGAATTTCAATACCAATAGTTGCATCAAAAGAATCACATTTTAATGCTGATTTTAAATATATAAGTTTCATTAAGCTTAGTCTTATCCATCAAAAGTTACGAGTGTACGATCCATCAAGTTAGCCTTGTTTTAGAAAATAGGGAAAATACCCCCTAAAAGTCATAGAATCGTAACGAAAATCACACCATCAAATTCAGCGTATCAGACAACCCTACTGTAGACGTTTCAAGCTCCTATCTACAAAATGTGGAATTTTGCATTTTTTGCCAGGAGGCAGATCACGGAGACATGTTTTTTTTTCAGCGGTGATTGTATCGACCCAATGGTCCTAGAATGTCACGAGAGGGCTCATTCTAACAGAAATTAAAAATTCTAGAGTTCTTTTTGAGTGACCAAAAAATTCGAGGGCACCTAGGCCCCCTCCCACGCTCATTTTTTCCCAAAGTCACCAGATCAGAATTTTGAGATACCATTTTGGCAATGTCTCAGGGACAAAATAGGATATTAATTTCTATTTTCAGGGAGAGCTCAGGGCAATTAAAACTAAACCAAAAGATACAAGGTGTTTCCAGATTGTCAAAAGGATATGCGTGGATCCCAAGAACAGCTAGGGGTGTTATGTTGAAACTTTTAGAACATATTCTTGGGGATTTTGAATAAAATGAAAAAACTCTATGCCCATCCAAGTTTGTCATAAGGGCGTAATTTCATCATCTAAGGAACAGTTAATAACTTTCAGGGCATGTTGAGGGGGAGGTTTAACTAAGTATGAATGTTAAAAGGAAATGTTTGCAATATCTCTAGAATGGCGAAGGGCATTAAGATGAAGTTTCAAGGGATGCTGGGGAGTATGTTGAATTAAACCAAAATACACTATATGCATGCAGGTTGTCAAAAAAGGATAAGCAATATCTCAGGAATGACAAAGGGTATTCAATTGAACCTTTCAGGGGTAATACAACCACCACCATACTGCTACTTCTACTACTGCTACTATTACTACTACTACTGTGACTATTTATGACTGCAGTTGTAATTATTCACGACCGTGACTTCTTGTGTTTGTGACTACTTGGAACTATAAATTCCTGCAACCATGACCAATTGCACCTCTAAATACTTACAACTGCTCCAGCAACTGTGACCCCTTGAAACAGTGATTGCAACTACACATAACTGCAACTGCAACAACTACTTGCATCTGCAGTTTTTTATAACTGTAACTGCAGCTTCTTGTAACTTCAAATACTTGTCACAATTACAGTGACTACTTACAACTGCAACAACTTGTGACTGTGACTATGACTACTTAGAACAGCAACTGCAAATACATGTGACTGTAACTACTTGCAACTAGAGTTGGGACTACTTTTGACTCATGTTACTACTACTACAACTGCTACTACTACTAATCCTACAATACAACTAAATCAAAAGAGATAAAGTGCATCTGGGTTGACAAAATGGCACAGATGCAATATCCTGAAAATGTTGTAGCTGCAGGGTATTAAATTGAAACTTTCAGGGAAAGTTCATGGGAATTTGTAATTGAATCAAAGTAAATATGTGGATTCAGATTGTAAAAAGGGTGTGGTTTCATACCCTCATGAAACTATGGTTATCATGTTGCAACTGCAGGGCGTATTTTTGGGTCAGTTGAAAAAAATCAAAAGACAAAATATTCATCTGATTTTGTCCAAAGGCCAAATCTGTAATATCTCAGGAATAGCAAAGGGTACCCAGTTAAAATTTTCAGGGTATAAAAAAACTGCAAGATTGTATATATTGTCAACCCATATATTTGAATATTTTTCTCCTTACCATTCCCATCCACCCAAAGCATTGTGGAAAGTAAACACTTAAATTAATCCAAAGATGAGCAGAAATAAAGTCAAGCACTTTTTCAAGCATAAAACTACCATAAATCACCATCAAGAAATAAATTCAACCCAAAACAAACAGAAACTATAGTAAAGAATCAATTCAAACTCAAAATGAACAGAAACTACCATAAAGAGGAGTAGGGCAAATTTTGCCTGTGCTTTCTAAAGACTAGGACATAATTTGCATTTTAGAAAAAAACAGCCTATGCACTTTAAATGTTTTTTCTTTTATATCTTCAGTAAAACCAAAGTTACTTAGACTTTCCGGGATGAATATCAGTGTGTGACAAACTGTCAATCCATATTCATTTATTCTTTTCAATAATTTTGTTTATAATGGTATTTTTTTGTGTTATGAAAAATCAAACAAACACAACTTGGAAACAATAGGGAAATTTTTCAAGACAGTGGAATTCAATTCAGCCTTCAGTGTTGAAAACAGCCCTTGGACATAGGGTCCAAATATTCACTGAATTGAATTCACCTGTCTTGAAAAATTTCCCTACTGTTCCTAAGTTCTGTTTGTTTGAAATGGAAAGGCAGTATGGTCTTTGTTGCTAGCTATGAAAAATAAAAACATAGCTTGAAATAAAAACTCTTTTCAATAAAGTACAAGTTGCATTCTGTTTTTTAGAAGGGGGTGTTAACCCCACTCTACTTTGTGGTAGTATCTGCTTGTTTTGAGTTTGACTTAGTTATTGATTGTAGTTTCTGCTTGTTTTTGTTTTGTTTTTTCCTTGATAGTGATTTGTGGTAGCTCTATGCTTGACATATTATTTAGCTTTATATCTGCTCCTCTTTGGATTAATGTAGCTCTTTACTTCTCAATAGAGAACTTCTTTGGCGTAAAAGTCTATTTAATGAAAAGCATAAAATAAGGAATCCAATGTTAATGCTTTTATTAATTTAGCATAGTTCCTTTAGATGTGGCAAACCACGAAATTTTTACCAAAATCAAAATTTCAAAATCTAGACTAATGAGAAATTAACTGAAAAACCAAAATTACAGTAAAACATATTTTGTCAAATCATAGATAGATATAAACATGTCATCCCTAAAAATAAGGAATGAAGTTATAGTTGAGGGGCTTCTAGCTATCCTGAAAAGTAGTTGAAGTTATATAAACAAGAAAAAGTAGGCCTATAATCTAATAAGGAGTTTTTTAGATAGTAAATCGTGGAAGGAACTAATTAAATATTTTGTCTTTATATCTAAAACCATCTTCAGCAATATAAACAGCTAAAAAAATGAAATTAAACTAATGAATAAAAATAAAAATAAAACCAACAACAAAATTACTTTTAAGAGTTTAATATTTATTGTTTTTATAATGGAAAGACAGTTTGGTCCTGGTTATTATTTATTCTAGTTGAAGTTGGATAAATAAAATTGTTAGAGATGAACTCAAGGTCCAGGATATCCTTCAGGAAGGTGTTGTCTAGCATTTATCTATAAAGGGTATATCTACCCTGGACAAAATTGGATTGATGACAATTGAGTAATACAACTGTGTTAGATTAATTTGAAGAAAAGATTAATGTATAGGGAATTTATTTTATGTATATGATTTGGGGTATATATTAAACCACTAGAAGGTGAGGGTAATGTAAAGTTAAGCACTTTAGGAATGAAATATGTGAATATTCTATTTCAAAATGTTGGTAAATATATGCAAGATTCCATATCTGCTGTAGGGATATGTTGAACACACTACTTGATTCCTTTATTAATGCTCATTTAAAATATAATAATGAATTAATTGCAAATGAGAGCCAAACCACCCCTCTTCCTGATGGTCCCATATATAGCATAAGGAATTTATAAAGACTCAAAGAAAACACTAAAATAACAAAATTTTTACTTTACGGCATGTAGGATGATTTTATTAATCAGGTTAATGCTTTTCTTTCCACTAATATACACTTTTTCAAACAAAATTAAATACCATTTTGGCAAATTTTGCATTAAAAATATGCATGAAAACAAATTATAGACTCGGAAAATAATTGGTTTAATATTGATGTAACAGAAAAATACATTATTAGTGCTAGGATAAAAATCTTCTTTTCAGGAACAACTACTTTTCTTTGAAGTTTTGGAAAAATAAAGATGGGTATTTGAACCATCCCTATTTTACTACTAATCTTTAAGCAGCATGATGCAATTTGAGCAGAGTAACTAGATTGCCACCTTTTACACCCCTTTTTGGAGAATACGTTATTTGATGTAAGAAAATCTGTACAAAAATAGAGTAGTAAAAGTAATTGGCAATGCAAAGAAATATAGGTAAGTGGCAATGCAAAGAAATGATAAAGATAAGGTGCAACCTTTCATTATTAAAGAGAATTCATTTTTGTATTGATTTATAAATTTGATAGTGTTTTCACAGACACCAATAATCATCAACAAAAAGGGATTTGCTTCAATTGAACTAAATATGAAAAATACTTTTGTGCAAAAAAAGCAGCAATTTTATAAAAGAATGAGAACAACAAAAACATATTTTATACCCCCCCCCACCCAAGATATATTGTCTATGTGTATGACCAAGGAGACAGGAATGTTTATATTTTATTTCCTGACAGGGGCAGATCTAGGAGGGGGGTAGCTTGCCTAGCCACAGTTATGTAAGGAGTGCTGGCTTGTAGGGCATTTTTTTTATCTGCTCCAATGAAAGTAAAAATTTAGTTTTCCAGTACCAGAGTGCACCATTGGTTGCCTTGAAGGTGCATTTAAATATGCTGGTTTCTGTCCATTCTAATGATTAAACTAAAATAAACAAGTTTTCTCAACTGAAAGTATGGAGCAACATTAAGACTTAAAACAAACAAAAATTATTCTGTATATAAGGGGGGCTGCCATCTCCTCAATCTCTTGCTCTTTATGCTAACTTTTTTAGTACTTTAAAAACCCTTTTCATCCCAATTAAACAGCCCTTGTGTTTCATGAGTTCTTCTTAAGGAATTGGGGCCAGAGTGAAATTTTTGTATAAAGAGCAAAACATAGAGGAAAGGGCAACCCCTCATATAAGGAATAATTTCTGTATGTTTTAAGTTTTAATGTTGTTCCTTATAATCAACTGAGAAAACTTAATTTTTTAAATTTAATTTCTGATCGTTTTGCAAATAATGTCAAGAAATCTGACTTGACCCTCTATAGGCATATATTCCCTCCCCCCAGACAAATATTTCTGCAATAAAATTCCCAGCAGACAATTCTGCTAGGAAAGTTTCCATTTGAAACAAAACCTGCTCTTTATTTAATTTTTGATACATACATGGGATCATTAGGATGAGGGGGAGGTGTATTTTTGAATAAATTGATTAATATATTTAGATAGAGCATAAAAGTAATCAGGCAGTATACTTACCTTGTCCCTATGTCAGTCATGGAATCTTTAAGGCCTATATATGCATTAATTTTTTTAAATAGGTATCAGAATCTTATAGTGTCTTCTTCTGGAGAGACTAACCACTAAAAAGGTACCTGAAATTTTATAATTCTGGCAAATTTTTGATTGTTCATATTATTGACTTACAAATAAAGTGAACATACCAATCAATGCTCTTTTTTATGTTCTTTATAAATATAACAATTGCTTTTATTGCAAATTCAAATTTAAGCCTTTCTTGAGTTCTTGAAAATGGCCAAAATATTTCTAGTTTGTGGGTATAAAAATGGCTTAAAACATTGGTTTCAGACTTACTATTTCATTATAAATCAATTTTTTTAATTCTATATAATCCACAAGCACTGATTTTCCACAATTTGGTAATCCACTGTTTTCTTCTCCCTTGATGCTGAACATTCCATTAAAGTGTGTTTTTGACAAAATAATATACTGTTTTCTTAGTGCCAAAATTTGTTCAACATTAATTCTTTTCAGGTTTTTCTCTTTTCATGAAAAAAAATTCAATTTTTCAATGTTTTCATATTTTTCTCTGCTAACTAATGTAATGTTGACAAATTTTGGCACTGAGAAAACAAAGTATTTTATTTGGTTGAAAACCCATACTTTAATTAAAGAATTATTGTCAAGGAATAAGAGAACATCATAAAATTGGAAAATCTATTTATCTAATCTAATTGTGGAAAATCAGAACTTATGGATTATTTAACACTAAAAAGTGAATTTATAATGGAACAGCAAGTTTGAAACTAGTGTTTTAAGCCTTTTTTAGACCCAAAGCTGGAAATAATTTGGTCATTTTCAAGAGCTCAAAAATTGCTTAAATTTAAATTTGCAATAGAAGCAACAATTATATTCATATAGAGCATAAAAAAAGGTAGTAAAATTTTAGTGTAGTGATTTCTTGCTATCTTGGAAAGGGGTTAGGTTAGAAAAATGAAACTTTCAGGGAAGGGTCTAAAGGCTAAAGTATGTCCTGGGAAGGTATTTTGAAGTACCTACTTCTACTTCCTCTCCATATAAAGGGTCCTGACCTTTGATGACCTTTAAAAATATGTGTGTTACAAAAGTGAAACCTTGCAAAATAGATCTTCTGATTAAATGAAGCACAGCAAAATCATTTTCAGCTCCACAACTTTGCTCAATCCCAATTTATAAGGTTTTAAAGATATGCAAATACATTTTCTAAATTTTGAAAAAAAAAAAAAAAACCTTGAAATGGATCAGAATTCTACTGAAATAACAGGAATTGCATTTTGAGAACTAAAGGTAGAGAAAAAGCAACTGGTAACTGAAAATTAAGGTAAAATGTTGTTTTGTGAAAATTTCAATGGGTATAGACCTGTCATTTAGGCACATTTCAGGGCCCTCTAGAGGGGTACTTTAAAATACCTCCCAGGATATACTTTAGCCTGTAGACCCATCCCCAAAGGTTCCATTTCCCTAACCTAACCCCTCTCCAAGATAGCAAGAACTCACTAAACTAGAATTTTACCAAAAAGCTTCAAGTGGTAGGCCTATGTTTACTTTATTCAAAAGTCAATAATATGAAGAACAAAAAATTTACCAAAATTGTAGATGAGCTACTTTTTGCTATCTTGGAAGGGGGTTAGGTTAGGAAAATGAAACTTTCAGGATGGATCTATAGACAAAAGTATATACTTGAAGTATTTTGAAGAACCTACCTCTACTCTTTCTCCTACTAGAAGGCACTGACCTTTATAAATTTTTGTGTTACTAAGGTGAAACCTTGCAAAATAGATCTTCTGCTTAAATGAATTGCAAGATTGGTGTTTCCAGTTTCATGACTTAGCTCAATATCATTTTAGAAGGTTTCAAAGATCTACAAATACATTTCCCAAATCTTGAAAAAAAAAATATTAATATGGCTTAAAATTCTACTCAAATAATAGGAATTGCATTTTCAAAATTAAATTAAGAGAACAAATTTAAAACAAAGGTAACCTATTATCTTGTTTATTCAATGCTCCAGTAACTGATCAAGCAGTAAAATTTCTAAGACCTGGAAATGAGAAAAGGGTTATCACAGTAGCTTAATACAATCTTCTTGTCTCAGAGGATTGTTTTAGGCCCTGAATTTCATGGGCTACTGAAAGTTTCATTTTCATAACATAGCCACTTTCGAGGATGGAAAAAAGGTAGCTCACCTAGAATCCTACTAAAATTACTCTCATTATGGCTATGTCCATCCCCCCCCCCCAAAAAAAAAAAGGGTTAGTAGGTTAGCCTTAGACTGCAATTGAAAGTATGTTGATTTTGCAGGGTTAAGCCTTTTAATAAATTTAGAAGATGCCAAAAGGACAAACAGATTCTGATTTACATTTCTTTCTGAGATTTGATGTCATTATATTTTTATTGGAGTTAAATGAAAAATTCCAGACCTTAGAAGCTTGTTATATTTTTGAACTATTTTGCGGAATTTAAGGCCCAGATTCGAAGAATAGAAATTCTACTTGTGGAAGAAATTCCGTGGAAGATCAATTTTGATTGTAAATTTGCCGTCCCGCTGATAATTCAAATTATAAAAATACTACCCCAAAGACAATCGAGATCGTAAGTGCAAAATTTAAATTACAAATTCGACAGTTCACTTGAATAGGAGATTTTTGGTTCGGATTTTTCATTTTGCCCAGTTGAGAGTCGGGTTGGATAAGCCTATTGTTCCAGAATTTGAAAACTGGCGATCCAGTTCTATAATCCGGTTTTATAAGCCTCTTTGTTCCACTGATAGTTTCCAACAATTTTTTAAGAATCTGGTTGGTAAGTGGGAAATGCCTCAGGAAGGTTTTGGAAACATAACTGCTGTTAATAAAAAAATTACTGGTAACTTCAAAAACATAAAAGATTGTCGAAATCATGAACAAGTCCTTGAAAGTATTGAATTCTTAAGATTTACATAGGCTATTAGAATACCATGGATTTTAATGATTTTCAACCTGTTATAAATTATTGGAGTAATGCTTGGGTTTTTTTTCAGTTTAAAAATAAAAATAAACGTTAATTTTGTTCCTGATCAGTCAGCAGTAAAGCTTAGCCTTCAGTTACAGGCTCCAGAATCTAGCACTTGAGTTTGTTAATAAATATTGGGTTTAAGAAAGAAAATACCTTTCGGGTTTTTTTTTTATATTTCATTTTAGTTTGTCCAAAAGTATCTTTGGTGAGTACCTAGCAAGGGCAAAAAAAAATGTGTTGATGCTTCACCTTCTGATATTTGCCCAAATAAGAGCTTCTGATTATTTTTTTTATTATACCCTGTATATGAACAAATAGCTATCTATATATTATTTCCCAGGGGTTTTAGAGCTTCTCATGGCCGGGATTTCGTTCAGAACTTAAAGAACTGTAAGTCACCTGATTACAGTAAAGTTAACTATAGTTCTTCTAAGCTCTAACAGCCAAAAATTTACCACATTATCAGTATGTTAGGCTATAATGAGTATATAATGAAATCCGTTGAATATTCACTGCATATTTATTTAGAATCAAAATTAATGCATTACCATGCGGCATTATGGCTCCTGGAACTCAGATGTAAAATTAGAATTTTTTGCTGGTAACTTTAAATTGATTACCATCCTAAAATTTCTATTGAAGATCATTCTGGCTCTCTTTGGGCTAAAACTGCGGCTTTGTGGCAAGAAGTGACAGAAAACGTTATTCTATTGTGGCATAGAGTTTGTTGCTGTCTCATATTTAGAAAAAGACCCCAGCAGCGGTTATTGACACGTATAATAAAGTTTTGATGCATAATGTATTTTATTCGGAATAGTTTTTTGTATTTTAAGACCCCCCCCCCTCCCAGAATAAAAAAATCGTTCGTATTTTCAGTACATATTCATAACTATGTAATATAGCAGCTTACATGGTGGAGGCCTCAAAAATTAGCCTCTTAGCAAATATTTGGATTTTAAGATAGTATTTATAATTTATTACACTATTCATAGTCACCTTCTTTCTTGTTTTGTGAATTATTTCCCTTCTGGTATATACTCGTCATCCCTCAAACATGGTTTGTTTTCAAGATACGCTCCTGTGTAAATCCATTTATATAAAACAATGCTTTTTTTTGGAAGTACAGATTAAAGTTGAAACTGAACATGTACTACGCTTACTGTTTCCTAGATTAAGTCTGAAAGTAGATTAGACAAACCAACTCGTGTATATCCCTATTTTCGTAGAATTTTATAAATTAGCACTCTACTGACCGTGTAAAATCAATACAAACAAATCACATGGCTTTTTTGGGAGTAAATATTCATGTGTAGCCTGCTGAGACGAAAAGACAAATCCAAGGAAACAGAAATGGGCTGGGTTCATTTTTCAATAGAGAGCCAGTCTTCAAAATCCTTAAAAAATAGTAGAATGTCGCGAATCCGTTACCGGACGTAGTTTTGTAGATATGTCTTGCGTAATCTGTGAAGAACAATTTCTGCGCTTTCTATTTTTTTTCAAGTTTCAACTTTGTTTTTACCAGGGGCTTAATATGCTGTGGGGCAGGGGGGTGACTGCCCCTCCCAGACCTCAATTTGACCCTGTCCCAAATCCCAGTCCCCCCTCCGTAACTGAAATTTTGTATCTTCAAAAATGTGGTCAAATCTAATACTATTAACCTCCGTTTTAGGCATTTCAAATATATACAGTAAGCCTTACAAAAAGGTATTTGGCAATTTTAGACCATAAAGTTGAAAAATTTGACATGAATTTCGTTAAATAGGGCAATATGTAAAAGTTTTATTTGCTACCCCACTTAAAATTTTCCATAACATGTGTCCAACTTGCTCACATAGATAAGATTCTGAGGGGTATATTATCACCTGTCCATTTGAGGAGTTCCTGATTTTGTTTAGTTTTTTTAAAATGAAAAGAAGTAAATGAACTATTTTACCGGGCGGTTTATCTTTCTAAAACGCCTCTTTTAGTCTGAACTAAAATGAAAGGAGGGAAATCGATAGAGTTAGGAGAGAAATATAGAACAGGGGGATTGTAAATTTTAAACCTGTGGCTAAGGGTTTTCAACCACAAAGTTGAAAATACGGGCTTTGTAACTTACCCAAGAATTCCACTCCAAAATGGTGCCAAAAACTGCTACTAGCTCAAATGATTGATTTTCCTTGTTATTAGAGGTGAGGAATTATAAGTTTCTAGTTTAGGATTCTGACTATAATGATTTTAATGACACGATTTATGTTCAGTTCACTACCAGTTTTGAGAGATTTTAAGATTTTTTTTTATCCTCGATAATTTATTTTTGCAATAAGTTTTATGATTAATCTAAACCTATATAATAGTTTCTGGGCCTGGTATGAGTAACCTTTGGTAAACCGTTATAATTCCCTAAGAAAACACAAACAGGATGGTTTATTTTAAAATGGAGACCCAGTTTTTAAAATCCTACAGAAATAGTAAAATGTCACGAATCTGATTATCTGATGTAATTATTTAGATGTATCTTGCGTAAACTGTGAGGAATAATTTCTGCTCTTTCTGTATCTTTCAAGTTTCAACTTTGTTTTTACTAGGAGCTTAAAAGGCCCTGGGATAGGGGGGCAACTACCCATCCCAGACCTTAGCTTGACCCTGTCCCAAACCCCAGTTTGCCTCCACTCCGCAGCTGACATTTAGTTTCTTCAAAATATGGTCAATAGGCTTTTTGAATATATTCAATAAGCCTTAAAAAAGCTGTTTGGCAAATTCAGACCATAAAGCTGAAAAATTTGACGTGAACTTTATCAAAATAGGGCAATATGTAAAGGTTTTATTTGCTACCTCCTTTAAACTTTTCTACAATATGTGTCCAACTTGGTCACATAGATAGGAGTGTGAGGGGCATATTATGACCTGTACATTTGAGAAGTTCCTGATAAAAAAATCTTTTTTTTTTAAATGAAAAGAAGTAAATGACTCTTTTCACTAGGAAGTCTTTTTTTCACAACCACCTATTTTAGTCTTAACTAAAATGAAAGGAGGGAAATCAATAGGAGCTATGAGGGAAATGTAGAAGAGGGGGATAGTAAATTTCAAACCTTTGGTTAAGCGTTTTGAGCCACAAAGATGAAAATACGGCCTTTGTAATGTATTCAAGAGATTCCACTGCACAAATGGCACTGAAAAGTGCTACCAATTCGAATGATCGTTTTTTCTTGTTTTCGAGGTGAGCTACTGTAAGTTTCTAGATTAGGATTCTGACTATAATGATTCTAATGGTAAAGTTTATATTTAGTCCTCTGCCATTTTTGAAAGATTTTAAAATATTGTTTTCTTTTAAATTTTCGATAATTTATTTTTGGAATAAGTTTTTATTATTAATTTAAACCCATGTAATGGTTTTCTTTTTTGAATATCCTTTAAATGAAAAATTTTCTCTCATTAAACAGTTTTTTTGACATGTTGATGGATTTTTGATTATTACAGATTATGTTTGTTGTTTACTAAATATCCAAAGCAACAGATAGACACCGATAAAATTCTTGTTTCTGGTGACGTTCATTATGCTATTTTGGAAATTTTTACAAAGAGGAAATTCTTATTGCGTCTCATACCAAATATCAATAATTCCATTTATCTGAAAACAAATTAGATGATTCAATATCTAATTTAAGGCATGTTTATATTTTACTAATGTAAAACAGTTCAAAATAGGGATGATACCTTTTTATTGACTGTGAATAGATATAAAATTATTTAACTGAATATTTCGAACACATATACAGTGTTCATCATCAGCAGTAAAAAAAAATTGTTTTTTTTTTACTGCTGATGATGAACACTGTATATGTGTTCAAAATATCCAGTCAAATAATTTTATATCTATTCACTGTCAATAAAAAGGTATCATCCCTATTTTGAACTATTTTACTTTCGTCATGGAAAGGCAGTGTGGTCTTCCAAGTTATCTACGTCGTATATATTTTACTAATTAATGGAATTCCAGTTCACAGCTTAAACATGTTTTAAAATTCAATGAAAGTTGATGTTTTTCAAATGAATAAGCTAAGATAAGACAACGGATTTGCCAATCCTGCCTCTTATATGACAAATTTTGTATTTCTTCAGATTGGTTTTCAAACCCCTATTCTAGGAGGAATAAAGTTTAAACTAGCTTAAAATTTTCTCATTTAGTTCATCAAGCTTCTTATTTTTCCGTTGATTTGAGGGAGAAAATTCCACTTGTCAAGTTTATAGTCATAATTAAGAAAAAACAACTTAACAAAATCGCTGGATAAATATAATGACTAGATATATGAATGAATTGCTACATAATTACTCTATATATAAATACAAGCTTATGAATCTTAATTTCACATTGATTTGCATACAAAAATATAATAAAGGATGACTTAAAATATTTAAAATGAAATGGCACTTTTAACAACGAAAGTTTTGTTCGATTAGCTCTTAATACATACTGGATTCCGTTAATAATAAAACTCTGTACAAACATAAATAATGCCAGATACGAGGAGAAAATAAGGTGATGTTCGTAGTCAACCATCACGTAGAAGGGTGTTTCTTGGAAAAAGCTCAATAGACAGATGAGCTTAAGTTAAAGGTTTTCAAAAGCCTTTTTAAATGAAAATTCTTATCAAGCAATCAAATTTTTGCTAATTCTCATTCACCGTTTACCAGGCGATTCCTATAATGCTAGAAAAGGAACTGTTCGTAGTGGTAATAGGATTTCCTAGCGTTTTATTGCTGCTGATTTTTTAGTAAATTCGGCAAATGATTTGCAGACTGGCTACAAAGAAAACTAACGATAATTTTCAGAAATTTACTTTGTTATTTGAAGAAACGACCTGAAAGGATTTAAATATACAGCTGGTTCTTACAGCCAAGAATGAAGCAATTTTTATATTAAATTTTACGATTCAGAAGAAAAATAAGTAGTGAAGAAAGGAAAGTGTATTTTACAGTTGTTAATAAACGCAGGTATAACATCTGCAAATGGAGACAGCAAATAAGTCTTCCATGTCTCTGTTCAGAATTAAAACAAAGGTGTCTATTATCCGGGCCACATTACAGACTTACTTGTGGTTTAAATTAGCATTAAGTGGATAAAAATTGGAAATATTTCCCTATCGAAAAAATGCCAGGTTTTATTTCAAATTCAAGATTTAGGAGTCGAACAGTGTTCAAATTTCAAATATAAAGTTAACAATCCGAGTAGAGACTCATGAAATAATGTTTGAAAGCGGAAAATGCGGAAGATGGCATTGATAAACCATAATCAGGAACACATTAAGGTTGGAAAAGTTTAACGTTCAAACCAAGAAAAAACACACATCATTAACAAAGTTTAGCTTTTATGGACAGGTATATCTATGATTTGGCTCTGAAATAAGTTTTATGTCAAAATTAAGGACTTCTGAAGTAAACGATGCATAAAATATTAAGTCAATTAATGAAATGGAGCCATATCTTTTTGAATAATTATCAAGAAACCAGTCTGAAGAAACAGTGGAACAGCATTTCAAAGAAAGACATTATTCTAGCATCTTTTTTACATAACCATCGCGAAAGTACTATTTTTTCCTATGAAACATTTCTGCACAATACTTAGTTACATATTTTCACTCTAACACCTAAAGACCGTATCTAACATTTTACAAATTCTAAAATAGCCAACCTAAACCCTTTGATAAACTGCTAAACTGGATCACCAATGCAATGAAAGCTTAATAACACTTTGACCTGTTTGATCTGCATTGCCCTGCCAAGAAGAGCTTTGCGAATGGTTTAAAGCTATCACTTCAGAAATATAAACGTATCAGATACAACTTAGAGGGGTGACAGTGATGGTGTCACTAATAAAAAATATTACATGATTGTTGGCAATATAACTAAAACTGAAAACCATTTTGTCTCCTACAAACTAAACGAGTCACTGAGAAACCACATGTCTTTTCATCTGATCATTATGAATAATAGGAATAAGATATTGTTGGAATTAATGAATTATTATTCTTTCAAGGGAAGTAATTGCTTATCGTGAAGACGCAAGTTTTCGGTGATGTCACGTCTTTTGAAGATGGTTCCAATTTAATTCTTGATTAGAAATATAAAACATTACTTTAGGTATTTTTCCCTCATTCAGTATTAAATGTACTGATCTTTTGTTACTCCCAACCTGATAAAGATAAAGAGTAACACGTACTAAAGTTGAAACAATACAACTGGATCAACAAGAAAAGTTGAAATAATATAACTTATGTTCAATATCGCAGCATTAGACATACAGCATTTAGTACAGTAACAATTGCCATTCCTTGGAATATACAATCTGATCCAGATCCTGAAAAAAGATTTAAATAGATGTTAACAATTGTACTCTATAATTAATATTCTATATATTGCAGCACGAAAACTTTGATTTCCTATATAAAATACTAACATATTTTTTCAGCCAGTGTTCATGCACATAGAGATTAACCGTTTTAAAACCACCAACTTCGTACTTGAAATCACCTGATATAGTACCATCACCATCATTGGCTTTTTCTACAATTAGTCATGACTTGATGCCCTTGATGCCCTTGACGTACATTCTAACTTCTTTTCTTTTTCTTCTTTTTTTGTAACGTCAAATATTAGACTAACAAAAATTTATTTCAAGGGGATGTGAAATTTTAGGTTGGGTCTAAATTAAAAAAAAAAGTGAAAAAATATAAAGTTTAACCTTGTTGTTAGGGTGAAAACTTACCCTATCATTATAGAAAAAGAGGCTTAGAATTTCTCACTAACATACAGTCCTACCGTTTTTGGCCATGGCAAAATAAGATAAATCAGTGCAAACTTTATTTTGGAACTGGTTAACCTAGATTTTACAGTTTTTGTACCATATCCCAGCGTTTGAGTTTTTGATAAACAGCAATACAGTGTGCTTGGTATTGTATCTGACAACTGTCCTGTGGATGTTATCGATTTTTTTTGTTGTTTTTTTTTCTACAAAATTCACGCAAATGCAGTCCGACTAGTATCAAACTGGTAAAGGCATTACTAAAAAACAAAACTGTCGACAAGAAAGATGCTGAATCCCAATGAAAGATATTTTTGTATGTAGTGTCTGAGTACCAAAGGGTGGGCCCTGAAAACAAGTAATTCAAAAGCTCTTACGTCTAAAATAGAGCTCTCTTCTGTCTGTTTTTAACTAGAATCGTTGTCAGAACAAACAAATTTTAGCTAGTTAAGCTTTTCAGTTGCTTATTTTCTGATAATGTCAGAAAATGTGGCACGCTCATTTTTCTTATCTTAGCTTTAATATGATCAACAACATTATCATTTGTCGTGAATTTAATCGTAATAGCACTCCCAGGGTAGCCACAAGTAAGGAAATTTATCCCCCCCCCCCCGGGACGACTACCTTTCAGAGTAAAATGCAGTACATTGGGTCTTATGTCCAAATATGATTTGTGATTTAAAATCTGATAATTACTACATAAATTTCATACAATAATCTTTTGTGTATAGTAGTGCTATTCATGATAAGTTTTTTGTTATATTTCCCTCTTCAAGGATTACAAAGAAGGAAAAATAGACGAACAAAAACAGAGTTTATTACCTATTTTCCTGTTTTCTTTCCCAGGTGGGTATTACCCACTTTACTGCGACAGAAGAGATGACATAACAAGATAAAAACAGATTTGCTAAATGGTACAATCGTGGAGCATGTATAAATTTCTTAAATACCATTCTGTAAAGCAAAGAAGTTTCTTTCTCTTGTGAGTAAAGATTACAAAAACAAGACGTTGCTAATTTATTTACTTTTTTCTTCGAATAAAAGAGAAAGCGGTATAGCCTTTTAACGAAACACTATTTTCTATAGTAAGGTAAGGTAAAGAATATGGAAATTGGACTTCACAACCCCTACCAGTGCTTCTATAGTGTTTAAAATAAATAGAATAAACAGGAACACAGAAGGGGATAAATAACATTGAATTTATTCGAGAGGCTTTTCTTTAACTCAAAAATTATTCGCAAAAATTAAACACGGTTAAGTTTCTATGTGACCCTGCAAGTAAATTTGGTCAAGCAAGTTCCAAATTAGTTCAAAGATTCCAAAATTTATCTTTTATAAATAATTTATAAAAGTATGTAAGAATTTTTCAATGGTTACTTTTATTTAAATATACAGTAAGCTCTCGATTATTGGTGGAATTGGGAGGATAGCAACACTGAACTATTGGGTTCTGTGGATAATCCAAAGCCGACCAGCCATTAACAAGAAAAGTCTTGTAACCAGTTTTCACTTAACTAATTATTCAACTATTGTTAAAGTATCCTTATACTCGTGTTTATATTTTGTCTTTTTCTGCTCATGGATCGTGAAATCAGGTAATTCTGACTTAATTAGACAAGCCAGAACTTAGTATTGCAATTGTGTATATACATAACATATGACAAACCAGAAAAATAAATAAATAAATAACAGAACTAAATAGCAGAAAAAGGAAACCGACAATGACGCTTATATTTAGGTAAGGACCTCCACCAAGCCGTATTTAGTACTCAAAAGAAAAAAAAGAGGAAAAACTAATCCTTTGAAGTAAACTCAAACACAAGAAAAGAAACACTAAGTAAAAAAAAGAGAATTAATAATAGACCATTCACTAATTAGATCAAGGAATGAATTCTCTGCCTAGCGTTTGACTTATCATGCCTATTGACTTAATTTTCATTATAAATGTGGTCAAATTATCTTAATTTAAGCTGATGAAAAATGTCATTTGAATCTTTTAATATAAAATTATTGTAATATTAAGTAATTAATATTAAGTTATATCATTTCTTAAAATATAACGGATCCTTGAAGTTAAAGTAAAAACCTGGTCAAAGCTAAGATTATTGGCCTCCGTTTTTTTTTAAATAGGCTTTTTTAATATATACAATAAGCCTTACAGGCATGGGAAAAGGGATGGGGGAACTAATAGTAAATTTGAGAAGAAAAACATAAAACATAATGTCTGACTGAAAACTGTATATTCGTGTTATAATTAGAATTATGAAATTAACAAATTTAAATGTTTTCGTAAAAAGGCTAAACATTCCTGTTATTGAAAACTCAAACTTATTATAAAATGTAGCCTATTACTTTTTATTTTTAACGTGAAAAACATGGACCATAGCAAGTACATGTCTTTGGTAAGAACAATACAACTTTCATGAGCAGTACACACATTTTAATTAATGTCAAAGAGCCGGTGGTAAGCCTTTCACCTAGATAAAATTGTTATGTCAGGTATATTTCGTTTAAAATTCCATCCTGAAATAAATTTTATTGTTGTAACTTTTATTCTTCTTACCTATCTATAATTTTTTTTTTTGAAACATCCCATATGAAACAATTTCAATTTTAATTTTTTTTTAGAAGATGTGGTTTTTAATTGTCTAAAATTACGCTGTGTGCTAACAACAAATTTTAAAAGGAAAAAATTAAATTATTAGAATTTAATTTAATCATGTTTTGATGATAATAATTTGGTAATTTTAGCCCCAATCTCAGGATTAGTTATATCATCATCGATGCACTGGCGTCGACTTAGCTAAGAGAGATCGCTTCTTCCATGTATTGTAGTTTTTTAATCTGTTTTCACATTTAAATTAGTAGTTTGTAGTCTCATCATTTGGAATGGATGGTAGTTTTTTATTACCTTATTATTCAGAATGGACGGTCCTATAAACTTGGACTATGCCTTATCCAATTATAAATTAGCCTTTCCTAGTTCCTTTTTAAGGACTGGGATCGCTGAGTGGGTAGTCTTCGGCTAAATAAATATCCTGGGCCACCATCTTAGCCCTAGAAAACATTGAGTAAAACTTTTGAGACAGCAATTTTAAGGCCGTGATTAAGTGAACTTGAAAACATCGAGGTTCAAAATTGAAGTTAGGGTAGCCTTCTGTCTCTCAATTCTCTAGAGACCGCCGATTGTCAAAAACCCTTCAAATAGCGCTTATTCATTGGCGGAAATAGCAGTTTAATTATATAAGCTTCTCAAACTTGTCGCTAGGGGTGTTATCGGCGATCTGAAACGATTCTTTCTGGCAAAAAACTTGTAAAAATTTCAGGTAGCTAAAAATATTCTATGAGACAGTTCGAAAACAGGAAAACATCGAAAAATGGTTGCAATCATCTTACAGGCTATCGTCTTCTGCTAATGATAGTACCGATTTTGTTCTAAAAGCAATATCCTTCACAGAGCACACTTGTGAAAAAGAGCTAGACATTTTCTAGGATTTCTAAGCAATTAGAGGAAATGGAGCAAAATTATAGCAAACATTTTGTAGCATATTCAAGAAGCTACGGCCTGATATTAAAAGTGGTATCTTCCGCCAATGAATACTCGAGTACTTTTGAATATAAATTTTCAATTTTAACATGGGATTGCCGAGTTCCATCAGTTTACTTAATCACAGCCTTAACCATATGGTAAGAAAGGTTTATCCCAAGGTAAAAATATTTTCCTCCAACGGTATTACAATAAGGGCGGCCATAAGGGTAACGTTAATCAAACCATGCAAAAGACCACTATGGAATAGTAGCTTCAGGTACGTATTTTAATAAAAAGCTGGACGGACGTATTACACCTGTTTTCAATTAGAGTCCTGTAGGGACTTTTTAACGTTTTTGGAAATTAAGCCTTTTATTTCAAAGTGAACTCCCGAAAACACAACTTTTTCCCCTTTTTGTCTCATTTATTTTGTTACTAATATTTTTTCTCAACAAAATATGAAACTCCAATTGTCATACTGAAGTCCACAATCAAAATACATTAACAATGTATTTTACAAACTGAATACGAAACGAAGTTGGAGCTTGGTGCTTAATGTTGATGCGACATTTGATAATAATATTGCAATGTAAAAAAAGTAGCCGTACATGCCAAACGTGGTAGGAGTAGTCGTACATTGTATGGCTATTCCTATCACGGCAAGTCCCACCACGACTACTACTCCATATTTTTAATATTAATAAACATGAGCTATTGTTAGAATCAATCGTATTCACCAACATCATTACTAAGAAATCCAAAATTAATACTAAAAAAAGGGCCCTCAAAACCTCTAAATGCCAAGACTCCAGACATTTAAAGGGTTATTTAATTATTCTCAGGGTAAGGATTTCATAGTAATCGTTCTTATGACCCTGTTTCAATATCTTTGCAGATATTTGTTTTGATAATTTTCCCATTTACATAAAATGATTTAAATAACAGCATCAGCCGACCAAATTCACTAAAGAAAACTAAAAACTAATAAAAAAACTAAAAAAACTAAAAACTGAAAAAGAAAAAACTAAAAAAAGGAAAAAAATAAAAAATAAAGGAGAAAAAGAAAACTAAAAAAACTAAAAATAAAAATAAAAAAACTAAAAAAGGTAAAAACTACAAAAAAAAATAAAAAGAAAAAAAAAACTAAAAAAGCTAAAAAAAGGTAAAAATCAAAAAAACTAAAAAGAAAAAAAAGGAAAAAAACAAAAAATTTATTTCATCATATACCAATTCAAAAACGAATGTATATACAGACCGGGACACCGGGATACAAATGACGACCGGGACACCGGGAATATGACTGACGAAATTACAGACTGGGACACAAATGACGACCGGGACAAAGGGAATATAAATGACGACCGGGACACTCAAAGAGATATTAATGACAGGGACACCGGGACACAAATAACGACTGGGACACAGGGAATATAAATGACGACTGGGACACAGGGACACAACTACAACGGGGACGCCGGGGGGCACAGGGGGGGGGGGTATATAAATGACGATGGGGACACAAGGAATGTTTGATTAGCAATCACCGTCAACAAAGCTCAAGGGCAATCATTAGAATAATGAGGTATAGATCTGAATACGGATTATTTTTTCCATGGACAATTATATGTTGCATGTTCAAGAGTCGGTAAACCTGACAATCTATTTATATGTAGAGGCAATGGGACAGCGAAGACAGGTGGGACACAGGGACACAACTACAATGGCGCGTAACTAATATGGCTCGTAACGACTTACGCGCGCGGGGGGGCTTGAGGGGGGACACGAAGCGCCCCCACCAACTAGGTGTTAGGGTGGCACGAAGCGCCACCCCAACAGCTAGTATCTATATATATATATATATATATATATATATATATATATATATATATATATATATATATATATATATATATATATATATATATATATATATATATATATATATATATATATATATATAAATAAGTTGTTTGTTTGTGTGTCTGTCGACTGACGTCATGTTTGTGTGTCGACTGACGTCATTATAAGGATTGAGCTGTATGTCGTCATGAAGTTGTTCGTCGACTGACGTCATGTTTGTCGACTGACGAAATTACAGACCGGGACACAAATGACAACCGGGACACAGGGAATATAAATGACGACGGGGACACTCAAAGAGAAATTACAGACTGGGACATCGGGACACAAATAACGACCGGGACATATAAATGACGACCGGGACGCTCAAAGATAAATTACAGACCGGGACACCGGGACACAAATGACGACCGGGACACAGGGAACATAAATGACGACCGGGACACTCAAAGATAAATTACAGACCGGGACACCGGGACACAAATGACGACCGGGACACAGGGAATTTAAATGACGATCGGGACGCTCAAAGAGAAATTACAGACTGGGACACTGGGACACAAATGACGACCGGGATACTTGGAATATAAATGACGACCGGGACACAGGGACACAACTACAACGGGGACGCCGGGGGCACAGGGGGATATATAAATGACGACGGGGACACAGGAATGTTCGATTAGCAATAACCATCAACAAAGCTCAAGGGCAATCATTAGAATAATGAGGTATAGATCTGATTACGGATTATACGGATTATTTTTCCCATGGACAATTTTATGTTGCATGTTCAAGAGTCTGTAAACCTGACAATCTATTTATATGCACAGACAATGGGACATCGAAGAATGTTGTATATTCGCAAGTTTTACGTAGTTAAAAACATATATATATATATATATATATATATATATATATATATATATATATATATATATATATATATATATATATATATATATATATGTATATATATATATATATATATATATATATATATATATATATATATATATATATATATATATATATATATATATATATATATTTATCTATATTCACAGGTGGGACACAGGGACACAACTACAATGGCGCGTAACTAATATGGCACGTAACGATTTACGCGCCCGGGGGGGCTTGGGGGGGGGGGGGGGGCGAAGCGCCCCCTTCAACTAGATGTTGGGGTGTTGGTTTGAAATAAACAGAATCCCTAAAACCTTTAAAACGAGTGATTAGGGTTTTATTACTTGCAAGTATTTATTTTGTTATTACCTAAACAATAATTTTCTTAATTAATATCCCTCAACTTCTGATTATGCTATTTGTTTATGAGGAAACAGTTTTTGTTACTATTGCTACTGTAAATATTAACTTTGAATGACGTGTAAGGCGCAAAATATAAGCTAATATCCAACAGATTTTAGGGCCAATGAACCAAGGTAATGACACTTAGCTTAAATTACCAATAATATTGAATTTCTACCATTGTTTCTTATTGGTCTTTAACTGTGCTGATGAAATATTGTAGAAGAAGAAAAAAAATCAACTAAACGTTGGTACGATTGACGACGACCACCAACTTTGCACGTCAAATCATTGCGTTATTAAAAAAATGTTAAAGAATAGAGTTGGAAACTGTACAAAGAATATAGGGCGTTAATTATATACTTAATTTTTAATGTGATCAGAAATGCTTACACTGTGTTGCCTCAGAGCTGATATTAAGTTAGTAATGTTAATTATGAATTCTTATATTTTAAAATACTCATGCAATTCTAGTAAAATACTATCAATTCTTATAAATTAAAATTCACAGACCGGCAGTTTTTGGGGCAAGACAAGGGTTTAGAGAAAGAAGCACGGTGGTGAAGCTAAGCTTTTGGAAAGCATCTTACCAATATTGAAAAACCAGCATCTTGAGTCCTCGCTAGTCGGTGAGACTTTTGCGTTGGCCTTGTGTTCTTGTAAATTATACGAAGACCTCATCGCAGCTGGTTCTGCGTTTCTTTCGTCACTTCGCCAGTACAGAGCTGCCAAAGTTGCTAAGCACTTAATTTTAAGTCCTCCATGCTTGAAATGTTTTTGCCGAACTTTAAACTGAAGCCCCAAAGTTATGGACTGAAGCCCAGTCTCTTGAACTTCTTCTAAGGGATACTGACGGAGGTAGCTACGGTCAACCTAAATTTATGTAATTATTGAGTATTTTCTATTAATAAAGTACTCATTGAAAGCAATAGGAGAATAAAAGCAAAAACATAATTCGATTTAGTTACTGGTTTAGTATTGACTAAGTAGTATAATGTACAAGCAGCTATGCTGTACGAATATGAAATTTGACCTATTCGGGGGGAACCTGGATTTGTTTCAACATTTGATGTTTCTATTTGAGCAAAAAAGGCTTGAAATATCGATGTCAGGAATCACAGAATGAGTAATGGTTTAACCCAAAATAATCTGATCAAAAGCTTGCCCAAGTTTTATATTGAAGAATATTGAAGCATGTCTAGCTCTCTCTGGAATCGTTGAACATCTCAAATATGGACAATAGCGTATAAAACAATAGGCTGACACAACCGTTTTATAAGAAATCATTTTCTTTTTATTACAGAATAATAACAAAAATACTGATAAAATCTAATAATGAAACCCGTATGAAAATGAAAAATAATAAAATTGTTGTTAAAATCCAAAAATTTGCTATTTTGGAAATTATTTCCAGATCACCCCATTAGATCTAAACACGAAAGTCATATAAAATGTGAAAGCAATAACAAGAGAAGAAAAAATTTACGATAGCTTTCGATTCTAAAAGAGTGTCTAGAATTGCCTTCTCCGTACTATTACCATAAACAAACTCACCCATAAAAATTTGAGATAATATCTCTTGGCAGAAAATAAGAGAGGTAACATTTGGCAAACGGTAGATAAAGAAGGAAAAAGCAATTACTGATGGCAAGCCATTGGCACAACTTTCTTACAAATATTTAGCTTTGCCTTATGTTCATTTTAGGTTATGGCTTACTATTCCTCCTAAGAACCTTAGCATTTTGTTTAGTCTGGTAATCTTTTATCTTTTCTCTTCCTGTTTTGCTTCTTTGCAATTTAGAATAAAAAGATTGATCTGCTAAAATATAAAGTGCTTAAAATCCAGCACAAAAATCCAGAAAAGAGTTTGATGACAAATTAAGACTAAATGGTCTCGTTAGTCTGCAGCCTAAGATTAAATTAAATTTTGTCTTCAAGAATTACAGCATATATGCCGATTTTACCACACTCCACCATAAGAATGTATCTTTTTTGATGATTCCCAAATGAAAAAAACCAAATCACTAAATTTCACAGTTCAAGCAATATTCAGTGGCATAAAAAAGGTCATAATTGTCATTCCTACGGTTTGATATAGTAGGGATTATATTAAATATCATTATTTTAAAAGCACTAAAAAAACATTTACTTGAAAAATTAGTTTTCTTCCACACTCAAGAGAGGAAAAAATGAGGTTGAAAAGGAAAACAAAATAAAAAGTAACTCCCATAACTTATGTACTTCCAAACGTTTTGCTGAAGTGGTTATTAGCGACGAAGAAGACACTGCCTTTTCATCACAGACATCAAAAACAAGAAGAAACAATAGGGAATTCCTTTCGTAAGACAGTGGAAATCTAATTTGAACGAATATTTCGGCCCTAGTCAAGCGGCTGTCCTCAGCAAAACATAAATATATAAAAGAAGAAAAACTTACAACAACATACGACCAACCAAATACGTCCTATTGTTCTTCTTGTTTTTGATGTTTGTGTATGGAAAGGCAGTGTTGTCTGCATCGTTATTTACGTCTTTATTATGGGGAGCAGTTGACCAATGATATATTTTATTTTATTGGCTTAGGCAAAAAACAAGCTAGTATTATTAACCAACATAAATTCTTAGAATCTTGCAAATTTTAAAATCTTATTCCCAAGTCTTAAAGATTCAAATTACACTTATATACCCGAAAATAAGAGCGATTTGCTCATACATCACAATTAAAAACATTCATACATATTATTAAAGACAAAAAACAGAAAAGATACACTATTTCCTCTGAAAGAAAACCTTTAGGAAACTACTTATTTGAAAATTTCTCTTCTGTTGATTTTTGCCAGGATGCTAGATTGGAAAGAAATGTGTTTAGTCATGATTTCCGCACATCAAGGGAACGACTTATTAAGAAACTGGACAACCTGAGATATGAATCTTCGATGAATAGCCCTATTTATACTCCATGATTCACACCTAGACTGGCTGTTGCTAATCTGTCCTCCAGAATGCCGGAACCATCGAAAATTCAAACTTTCGAAAAGGTTCAAAATTCTCTTTTCTTCCAAAACAAGCTCCTATGGCAGAGTTAGTATCCTCTCTAGAGTCTTCTTTGCACAAATTTTATACATATATTTCCATCCCAGGTGAAGTTAGGGCTAGTCTTTTTGATACCCTTTACAACAATAAAAAAAAGTTAATTCTCCTACCAGTATAAAAACAGATACTCTGCATGACTTAAATATTCTTTCAAATCCCCGCAAAGACCCGTCCATCATTATAATTGAATAAAAAAACAAATTTTTTAACTGCAAGTGAGGAGCGACATTAAAATTTAAAACGAAAGGGGTTGTCCCCTCCTAAACGCCCCGCTCTTTACGCTAAAGTTTGATTCTTTCTCACAACTCTAGTTTTTAAAACAAAAAAAAAACTCTAGCGTAAAGAGCAAGGCGTTGAGAAGGGGACAACCTCTTTCATATACGGAATAATTTCTGTTCGTTTTAAGTTTTAATCTCGCTCCTTACCTACGGTTAAAAAGATTGTTTTTTTATTTAATTTCTGAACATTTTGAATTAATGCATGTTTGGATTTTGGCTCACCGCACATGAATAAATAAAACGAAATTTGCATATTAATTTTTTTTTCTAAATGGCTTTCTCATAGTTTTCATCGGACGATTTTGATAAAAAAAAAAGTGGAGGAGGAGGCCTAGTTGCTTTCCAGGTTTTGGTTACTTAAAATACAACTAGTTTTTTTTATCTTTTTACGAATGTTTTTGTTAGTAATAAACAGACGTACCTTACGAATTAACTTACGTAACGGACTTCTATATTTGTGTATTTTTATTACGTATATGAAGTGGTTTGCCCCCTCGTCAATACCTTGCTCTTTACACCAAAGCTTGAATTTTGTTCAAAATCTTTAAGAATGATCCCTGAATCACAAAGGCCGTAGAATGAAAAGTTGAAATTACAAAAAATACTATAGCGTATTGTGGAGGCATTGTGGAGGAAACGAACCCCCTTATGTCACGTAATATTTTATGTTTGTTTTAAGTTTTAATGCTACTCATTACTTCTAGTTGAATTTTTTTTTATTGTTATATTTTTAAATAATGCTAGAAAACCCTGCCCCCTTTATGGAAATTCTCTTCCTTCATGATAAATTCTTCTATGGAAATATCCTCCCACGTAACCACCTCCCCCCAACCCACCCCAACCCCAACGAGAAAAGTCCCCCTCGAAACGTCTATACACTTTATAATAAGCATTAGTATACGTAAACAATGGTCAAAGTTTGTAGGTTGCAGCCCCTCCCCCTGGGACTGTGGGGAATTAAGTCATTCTCAAAGACATAGTTATTTGGTTTTCGACTAAGCTGAATAGAAAGGCTATCTCAAAATTTTGATCCGGTGACTTTGGAGAAAATATTCATGGGAGGGGGCCTAGGTGCCCTCCAATCTTTTTAATCACTTAAAAGGGGCACTAGAACTTTTAATTTCCGTTAGTATGAGCCCTCTTGTGACATTCTAGGACCACTGGTTCGATACGATCACCCCTGGGGAGAAACAAACAAACAAGCACACATCTGTGATTTGTCTTCTGGCCAAAAATACAAAATTCCACATCTTTGTAGATAGGAGCGTGAAACTTCTACAGTAGTGTTCTATGACACTCTGAATCTGATGGCGTGAATTTTGTTAAGATTCAGTGACTTTTAGGGTGTGTTTCCCCCTATTTTCTAAAATAAGGTATATTTTCTCAGGCTCGTAACTTTCGACGGGTAAGACTAAACTTGATGAAACTTATATATTTAAAATCAGCATTAAAATGCAATTCTTTTTATATAAGTATTGGTATCAAAGTTCCGTTTTTTAGAGTTTCGGTTACTATTGAGCCGGTTCGCTCCTTACTAAAGTTCGTTACCACGAACTGTTTGACTAAACCAGCTAAAAACAATTCTCTGGTTGTCATCGATACATCAAGTTATGACAGAAAAAGTTGTTCACATCTAAATGACAAAACTACATATGTAACTATAACCCAAGATCATACTGATCAGTTTGCTAACAAAATTATAAATGAATTAAAACTCTGAAGCAAAATGGTAAAATTACTCCACAACTGTATAATAAATTTTTCCTTCGGGGTAGCTTTTGTCTAAAATCTTATCGTCCACCAAAATTGCAGGAGCAAGGCATTCCCTTAAGGCCCATTGTAGCTTGTACGAAAGCCCTCAACTCCATTATTGGAAAATGGGTATGTACAGCCTTCGAACCTTTGCTTTATTCTGAAAAACCCTGCATATGTAATTCGGCAGTGAGAACCTCAAAAACGTACATATCTCAGAAAATACAATTATAACTATTTTTGACATTGTTTCTATGTATAGAAATGTATCTGATGCAGCAGTATCTTAGCAATTATTAGAAAATAAATATAAACGAAAATTATCATTTAATAGAAATTTTTAGCAATAGGAATAGATTGCGAGGTCTTAATGACCTTTGTTCAATTCTGTAACAAATATTTAATGAATTTCCAATCCCGTAATTCCTTTTAGCAACAAATTAATGGTTTAACAATGGATGTACCTCTCTCCAAGCTACTGGGGAATATTTATGTAGAAAAAATTGAAAATTGGACATTAAATTCATATTTCTTGAAGCATATCTTTGGGGACATTACATGGATGACGTAATTCCACTTTGGAACTATGAGGAAAATTAACTTAGAGGTTTTTTAGATCACTTTAATACGTATGGTATAAATTTACAGTTTACCTTAGAAATTGAAGTTGCAAACAAAATCTCATTCCTAGATGTGCTGATTATTCGTACCTTAGATAAACTCAATTTTATTATTTACAAAAAACAACACAAAACAAATAATATTTACATATTAAATCAAACCACCCCGCACAATTTAAAAGAGATGTAATCTCTCTTGTCGATCGTACCCTAAACATTTGTTCTGATTCCTACATCACAGCAGAACTAAACTTTATCAGGTACTTACTTTTTGGAAATGGGTATCATATTTTATTTATTAACAATACAATTAACTGTAGACTGAAAAGACACTTGAAAATGAAGAGACCTGGGGGAATATTCACTAAATGCTCTATGCACAAATTTAATTAAAAACGATCTTACAAAATATTTTAAAAACCAGTCTTGTTTCATCTCACTTTATTTATCAGTCCTGGTTGAACTCCGCCGAAGTAAGGATGCTGGGACTGTTAAAAAAAAATCATTTTAGTTTTATTGGTCGTAGGTCTATGTTGTTGTAAGTTTTTCTTCTTAAGTTTTTAATATATTTATGTTTTACTGAGGACGACCCTTGGACATACGGCTGAAATATTTATTTACATTAGACTTCTACTGTCTTACAAAAAGAATTCCTTTCTCGATTTTGATGTTTGAAGTGGTTATTAACCGCATTAACCGTTATTATAGACACACAGCGTAATCTTTGTCCGTTATCAAACAGTTCGTGGTAACGAACTGTAGTAAGGAGCGACCCGGCTCAATAGAAACCGAAACTCTATAAAATGGAATTTTGATACCAATAGTTACATCACAAGCTACGAGGCTGAGAAAATTTGCCTCATTTTAGAAAATAGAGTGAAACACTCCATAAAAGTCATACAATCTTAACGAATATCACACCATCAGATTCAGCGTGTCAGAAAACCTTATAGTAGAAGTTTCAAGCTCCTATCTACAAAAATGTGGAATTTCACATTTTTTGCCAGAAGACAGATCGCGGATGCGTGTTTTTTTTTTTTTTTTTTTTTTCCAGGGGTGATTGTATAGACTGAGTGGTCCTAGAACGTCACGAGAGGGCTCATTCTAACGGAAATTAAAACTGCTAGTGCAAGTTCTTTTAAGTGTCCAAAAAATTGGTGGGCACCTAGGCCCCCTCCCACGCTTGGTTTTTCCCAAAAGTCACCAGAACAAAATCTGAGATAGTATTTTATTCACCATAGTAAAAAAACCTAATAACTATGTCTTTTGCGACGACTTACTCCCCCGCAGTCCTCGTTGGAGGGGCTGTAAGTTACAAACTTTGACCTATGTTTACATATAGTAATGATTACTGGGAAGTGTACAACGTTTTCAGGGGGATTTTTTGGGTTTAGGGGGGAGAGTTGAGGGGGGGAAGGTTATGTGGGAGGATATTTCCACGGAGGAACTTTTCATGGGGGAAGAGAATTTCAATGAAGGAGGTGCAGGATTTTCAAGCATTATTTGAGAAAATAATGAAAAAATAAATATGAAAAGTTTTTTCTACTGAAAGTAATGAGCAGCATTAAAACTTAAAACGAACAAAAATTATTACGCATATAAGGGGTTTACCTCTTCGTTATACCTCACTCTTTACGCTAAAGTATTTTTAGTAATTTTAACTATTTATTCTACGGCCTTTGTGATTCAGAGGTCATTCTTAAAGAATTGGGACAAAATTTAAACTTTAGTGAAAAGAGCGAGGTATCGATGACGGTTGAACCCCCTCATATACACAATAAAAACATACGAATATAGAAGTTCGTTAAGTAAGTTAATTCGTATGTTAGGTATTTTTTTACCATTGAAAACGTTTGTAAAAAATTAAAAGTTCTAGTTGCCTTTATAAGTAATCAAAAAATTGGGGGGCAACAAGGCCTCCTCCATCGCTCCTTTTTTCTCAAAATCTTCCAATTAATTGCAATCAATTAATATTCAAATTTCGTTTTAATTATTTATGTGCGAAGAGCGAAGTTGAAAACATGCATTAATTCAAAAACGTCCAGAAATGAAATCAAATAAAACAAGTTTTTTAAATGAAAGTAAGGAGCAACATTAAAACTTAAAATGAACAGAAATTACTCCGTATAGGAAAGGGGCTTTTCCTTCTCAAGGCCCCGCTCTTTACGCTAAAGTTTCTTACTGTTTTAAAAAGTAGAGTTAAGAGAAAGAGTCAAACTCTTTCTGAAAATACTTCATTTTTTCTATTTTTTCCGAATTAAAGGGCCCCCCACTCCGCCAGATGATCAAATCGGGGAAACAACTATTTCTAGTTTAATCTGGTCTGGTCCTTGGTACGCCTGGCAAATTTCATCGTCCTAGCTTGCCTAGAAGTGCCTAAAGTAGCAAAACCGGGACCGACAGACCGACAGAATTTGCGATTGCTATATGTCACTTGGTGAATACCAAGTGCCATAAAAACTATCTTAAAACAGGACGGCCGAGTAGCACTGGAAAAATTTGAGGATAACCCATATGGAACATAATACGGCTTCAAAGCTTTCATATATTGTTACGCGGACTAAGAGTCTCTCGCGAACATTATTGTGCATATAGTAAAATTTAGTAAATATAGTAAAATATATTACATAGTAAAATAATAAAATTAATGTAAAATGAATAAATAAATTCATTATAGAAGTAAAAGGACATTAATTTTAAAATCTATAATGGGTTTGTTGATCGGAAGGCACCAACTGCCATTCTTACCCCGCACACCAAAAGGTGTAAATCCGTCGATGCAGGTGTTACATGGTGGGAGTTGAGCTCTTCCTGAATTAAATTAAAAAAAAAAAGTTTTTTAACTGCAAGTAAGGAGCGACATTAAAAATTAAAACGAACAGAAATCTTTCCTTTTGTGAAAGGTGTTGTCCCCTCCTCAACGCCTCGCTCTTTACGCTAAAGTTTGATTCTTTCTCACAGCTCTACTTTTTAAAACGATAAAAAAAATTTATATATCGAATAATTTCTGTTCCTTTTAAGTTTTAATGTCGCTCCTTAATTTCAGTTAAAAAACTTGTTTTTTAAAAATTTTATTTGTGACCTTTTTCTAATTAATGCATGTTTTGATTTTGGCTCACTGCACATGAATAATTTAAACAAAATTTGCATATTAATTTTTTTTGGCTAAATGGATTTCTCATAGTTTTGCTCAGACAATTTTGATAAACAAGGGGTGGGAGAGGAGGCCTACCGCACTCCAATTTTAGGTTACTTAAAAAGGCAACTAGAACTTTTTATTTCTTTTAGGAACGTTTTTAATAGTAATAAATATACATAACTTACGAATTACCTTACGTAACGAAATTTTATATTTTTATTGCGTATATGAGGGGGCTCTCCCCCTCGTCAATACCTCGCTCTTTACATTAAAGCTGCAATTTGGCCCCAATTCTTTCAGAATGACCCCTGAATCACAAAGGCCATAGAATAAATAGTTGAAATTACTAAAAATACTATAGCGTAAAGAGTTAGGTATTGTGGAGGAGACGATCTGCTTATATACGTAATGATTTCTGTTCGTTTTAGGTTGTAATACTGTTCCTTACTCCCTCCTGAAAACCCTTTTTCTTCGTAATTTTCTTATTGTTTTTTAAATAATACTAGTAAATCCTGCGACCCCTTCATGGAACTTTTCTTCTCTCATGATAAATTCCTCCATGGAAAGATTTTCTCCGTAACCACCGCCCTTGCCCCCCCCCCCTTTAACGTGAAAAAGTCCCCTTGAAAACGTCTATATACGCCCCAATAACCGTTACCATATGTAAATAATGGTCAAAGTTTGTAACTTTCGGCCCCTCCCCTGGGGACTGTGATGGATTAATTCGTCCTGAAAGACATAATTATTAAGTTTTTCGACTATGCTGAACAAAATGGCTATCTCAAAGTTCTGATCCAGTGACTTTGGGAAACAAATGAGCGTGGGAGGGGCCCTAGGTGCCCTTCAATTTTTTTCGTCCCTTAAAAAGGGCAATAAAACTTTTAATTTCCGTTAGAATGAACCATCTCGGGACATTCTAGGACCACTGGGTCGTTACGATCACCCTTGGAAAAAAAACAAATGAGCACGCATCTGTGGTCTGTCTTCTAGAAAAAAAAAAAAATACAAAATTCCATATTTCTGTAGATAGGAGCTTGAAACTAGGAGCTTGGAGATTGGAGATTGGAGCTTGATGAAATATGAAAAGAAATCCTTAAGCTTACTATTCTCTATAATATGCTATTCTATTATACTATATATACTATACTATTCTTAAGGTTCTATGACTTTTAGGGGGTGTTTCCCCCTATTTTCTAAAATAAGGCAAATTTTCTCAGGGTGATAACTTTCGGTGGGTAAGAATAAACTTGATGAAACGTATATATTTAAAATCAGCATTAAAATGTAATTCTTTTGATGTAATTATTGGTATCAAATTCCATTTTTTAGAGTTTCGGTTACTATTGAGCCGGGTCGCTCCTTGCTACACTTCGCTACCACAAACTGTTTGATAACTATTGATTAAGAACTTAATTAAGAAATTTTGAGAGCTTAGAAGAGCATTTAAGTTCAAAATCAATTTTTCTATGTCTTAATTTTCTATTCATTTTTAAATCGTTTCCGAAAAAGATTCCTTGAAAAATGTGAAACTGAAAAGTTTGACTCTTTCTCAAAACTCTACTTTTTAAAACAATTAAGAAACTTTAGCGTAAAAAGAGAGGAATTGAAGAGGTGAAAATCCCTTTCATATACGGAATAATTTCTGTTCGTTTTAAGTTTTAATGTCAATCCTTACTTACAGTTAAAAAAATTGTTTTTTTTTTTTATTTAATTTCTGAACGTTTTTGAATAAATGCATGTTTTGATTTTGGCTCACCGCACGTGAATAATTAAAACAAAATTTGCATTTTTTTTTTTTTTGGTTAAACGGCTTTCTCATACTTTTGATCTGACGGTTTTGATAAAAAAAAAACGGTTGGGGAGGAGGCCTAGTTGCCCTCCAATTTTTAGTCACTAAATAGGCAGCTAAAGCTTTATTTTTTTTTTTACAAACATTTTTATTAACTTACGTAATGAACTTCTATATTTGTATATTTTATTACGTAAATGAGGGGGTTCATCCCCTTGTCAATACCTCGTTCTTTACACTAAAGCTTGAATTTTGTCCCTATTCTTTTAAGAATGTGGAATAAATAGTTGAAATTACTAAAAGTACTTTAGCGTAAAGAGCGAGGTATTGTGGAGGGGAAGAAATTCCTTGTATACGTAATAATTTCTGTTCGTTTTTATTCTGCTCCTTACTTCCAGCTAAAAAACTTTTTTTTTTTCATTTACTTTGTCATTGTTTTTCTTTAAATAACGCTAGAAAATACTTGGGCCCCTTCATGGAGATTCTCTTCCCTCGTGAAAAAGTCCTCCATGGCCTCCATGGAAAGATCCTCCCACGTACCTCAAAGCAAAAAAGTCCATTTGAAAACGTCTGTACAATTCGAAATAACCATTACTACATGTAAACAATGATTAAAGGTTGTAATCTGCAGCCCTTCCCAGGGGACTGCGGGGAATTAAGTCGTCTCAAAAGACATAATTATTATATTTTCGACTATTTTAAACAAAACGGCTATCTCAAAATTTTGATCCGGTAACTTTGGGAAAAAAATGAGCGTGGAGGGTGGTCTAGGTGCCCTCCAATTTTTGGTCACTTAAAAAGGGCATTAGAACTTTTAATTTACATTAGAATAAGCCCTATTGCGACATTTTAGGACCACTGGGTCGATACGATCACCCCTGGAAAAAAAACAAATAAACACGCATCCGTGGTCTGTTTCCTGGCAAAAAATACAAATTTCCACATTTTTGTAGACAGGAACTTAAAACTTCGAATTACGGTTCTCTAATACGCTAAATCTAATGGTGTAATTTTCATTAAGATTCTTTGACATTTAGGGGGTATTTCTCCCTATTTTCTAAAATAATACAAATTTTCTCAGGCTCTTAACTTTTGATTGGTAAGACTAAACTTGATGAAACTTATATATTTAAAATCATAAGAATCAGATTCTTTTGATGTAACTACCGGTATCAAAATCCCATTTTTTAGAGTTTCGGTTACTATTGAGTCAGGTCGCTCCTTACTACAGTTCCTTACCACAAACTGTTTGATACCTTTTAACTATTCTTTAACTTATTTACTCGTCTTTAAAAATTGAAAAAATATTTTTATCACTCAATTTTACTTTATTAAATAGTAAAAAAAAATTAGCGTAAAGAGCGGGGTGTTGAAGAGGGAATAGTCCCTTTCATACACGGAGTAATATCTGTTCGTTTTAAGTTTGAATGTCGCTCCTTACTTTCAGTAAAAAAAATATTGTTTTTTATTTAATTTCCAAACATTTTTGAATTAATGTATGTTTGAATTTGGCTCTCCGTACATAAATTATTAAAATGAAATTTGCATAATATTCTTTTTTTTGGCTAAATGGCTTTCTTTTAGTTTTGATCAGATGATTTTGAAAAAAGGGGCGGGGAAGGAGATCTAGTCGCCCTCCAATTTTTCGATTACTTAAAAAGGCAATCAGAACTTTTAATTTTTAACAAACGTTTTTATTAGTAACAAATATACGTAACTTAAGAATTAACTTACGTAACAAACTTCTATATTCTTATATTTTTATTATGTATATATGGGGATTTCCCCCCCCCCTTTAATACCTCACTCTTTGTGCTAAAGCTTAAATTTTGTCCCATTTCTTTAAGATTGACTCCTGAATAAATAGCCGTAGAATAAATAGTTGAAATTATTAAAAATACTTTAGGGTAAAAAGTGAGGTATTTAGGAGGAGAAGAACCCCTCAGATCCGTAATAATCTCTGTTTGTCTTAAGTTTCAATACTGCTCCTTACTTTCAGTTGAAAAAACTATTTTGTATGTATTTTTTCATTGTTTTTTTTTTTATAAAAATGCTAAAAAATCCTGCGCCCCCATAGTTGAATTTTTCTTCCCCCATTACATATTCCTCCAAGGAAAGGTCCTCCCACACAGCTCCCTACCCTCAAACCACCCCTAAACCAAAAAAATCCCCCTGAAAACGTCTGTACACTTCCCAATAACCATTACTGTGTGTAAACACTTGTCAAAGTTTGTAACTTGCAGCCCCTTCCGCATAGTTCTGTGGTGACTTTGGGGGATTAAGTCATCCCAAAAGACATAGTTATTATGCTTTTCGACAATGCTGAAAAAAATGGCTATCTCAAAATTTTTATCCGTTGACTTTGGGAAAAATGAGTGTGGGAGGGGGGCTAGGTGCCTTCCAATTTTTTGGTCACTTATAAAGGGCATTAGAACCTTTTATTTCCGTTAGAATGAGTACTCTTGCGACATTCTAGGACTACTTGGTCGATACGATGACCCATGGGAAAAAAAACAAAACCAATAATTGTGCACCCGTGATCGGCAAAAAATGCGAAGTTCCACATTTTTGTAGATAGAACCTCGAAACTTTTACTGTAGGGTTCTCTGATACGCGGAAGGCGATGGTGTGATTTTCGTTAAGATTCTATGTATCTAATATATCTTTTAGGGGTGTTTCCCTTATTTTCCGAAATAAGGCAAGTTTTCTCAGGCTTTTAACTTCTGATGTGTAGGACTAAATTTGATGAAACTTATATATTTAAAATCAGCATAAAAATACGATTCATTTAATGTATCTTTTAGTATCAGAACTCTGTTTTTCAGAGTTTCGTTTACTATTGAGCCGGGTCTCTCCTTACTACAGTTCGTTACCACGAACTGTTTGATATGGCTCATTTTTTAGTTTTCAGAGCCTTTTTCACTTGATTTAGGAAAATTGGCTTTAAATTTGCCCCCACCCCCCAGTGGCGTAATTTATTCAAAATCCCGAAAGGGGGGCAAAGTTAGAGCCAGTTTTCTCAAATAAAGTGAAAATGACAGTAAAAACAAAAAAATGAGCCGTTTTATACCCTAAAGATATTATTTCGCACTATAAGAGCACTTAAGTAGCTTAAGAGCAATTAAGTACGTAAAGGTTCTTGATTGCCCTATAAAGGTAAATATGTACTAAAAAACGATCTGTTTTTTTTTTAACTTACTCTGTCTGGTTTATCTATAAACCGAGCAGGTTTACCTTTATTTTGACATGATTTTGGAAGAAACTAAATTTCAGCTGAGGGAGGGGGCAGACTGAGGTCTGGGTGGAACCGAGGTCTGGGAGGGGCAGTTTATAAAAATTTTTTCCCAGATAAGGTCAACATGCCATTGAGTAAAAAATTCTGAACATTAAAATTCGTTTAAAACTTCGGAAACGAGATTTACAGTTTTTCGTTCAGAGAGGTTGTACCAATAAGCAGTGACACATTCATCTCTAGTCACGTATGCTGTCATTAAATATGAATTTTTAGCCTCAGATTTCCAACGTTCCATGAGAGTTACTTAAAATGAATATGGAGGAAGTGATTAGGCCTGTGATCATCCTTCATCGGTAGGAAGTTATGTGGATTAAACTTGCAAAATGAGTTCTGAGGAAATGACAATTTTTCTCTGATTGAAGGACAATTTTTTAAGAGAAACCTTTGGATTTCAGAAATAAAATCAATGCCATAAAAAGTTGCTAAGTGGAAAGGGTGGGAGCATATTTCTTCGTATTTAAGAACCAAATTGATTTATTTTGGAAAACAAATACACTCTTAATAAATATTCTTTCTCGAACTATTATCATAGAAAGGAAAAAGCTTAGGGTAAAGAACAGAGTGGTGAAGGGGAGTTTTTTCTCCCTCGCAGATTCAAGTTAACCCTGAATATGACATTAAAAGCCAACAAAAATCATATAAATAATTTTTTTTAAAGTTAAACTGAAGAATTATATTAAAACAAAAAAAGGCAGGAAATTTAATGTTTATTAGGAGGCTGCACCCTAAATTTCAATTTTTGAAATGTTGCATCTAGGTAAAATGCTGTAGTAAGGAGCAACCCGGCTCAATAGTAACCAAAACTCTAAAAAATGGAATTTTGATATCAATAGTTACATCAAAAGAATTGTATTTTAATGCTGATTTTAAATATATAATATTATAAAACATAAAAATATAATATATATTTTTATAATATATATATATATATATATATATATATATATATATATATATATATATATATATATATATATATATATATATATATATATATATATATATATATATATATATATATATATATATATATATATATATATATATATATATATATAAATATATATATATATATATATATATATATATATATATATATATATATATAAGTTTAATCTCACCTATCAAAGCTTAGGAGCCTGAGAAAATGTGCCTTATTTTAGAAAATAGGGGGAACCACCCCGTAAAAGTTATAGAAACGAAAATCACACCATCAGATTCAGCGTATCAGAGAATACTACTGTAGAATTTTCAAGCTCCAATCTGCAAAAATGTGGAATTTTCTTTTTTTTTGCCAGAAGACAGATCACGGATGCGTGTTTATTTTACTTTTTTTCTTTTCCCAGGGGTGACCTCATTCCCTCGAATGTCGTGAGAGGGATCGTTTGAACGGAAATTAAAGTTCTAGTACGCTTTTTAAGTGAAAAAAATTGGAGGGCACTTAGGACCCTCCCTCGCTCATTTTCCCCCAAAATCACCAAATCAAAACTTTGAGATTGCCATTTTTCAGGACGACTTAATCCCCCACAGTCCCCTTGGGAGGGGCTGCAAGTTACAAACTTCGACCATTGTTTACATATAGTAATGATTATTGGGAAGAGTACAGGCGTTTTCAGGGACTTTTTTATGTTGAGGGGAGGGTCAGGGGAAGAGGGATGTGTGGGAGGATGTTTACTGGGAGGAATTTATCATGAGGGAAGAGAATTTCCATGAAGGGAGCGCAGGATTTTCAAGCATTATAAAAAAAAAATAAAATAAAGAAAGAAGTTTTTTTCAGCTGGAAGTAAGGAGCAGCATTAAACATAAAACCAACAGAACTTATTACTTATATAAGGGGGTCCATCTCGTCCACAATACCTCGCTGTATAGGCTGAAGTATTTTGAGTAATTTCAACTGTTTATTCTACGGCCTTTGTGGTTCAGGGACCATTCTTAAAGATTAGGGACAAAATTCAAGCTTTAGTGTAAAGAGCAAGGTATTGACGAGGGGGGAACCTCTTCATGTACGTAATAAAAATATAAGAAATATAGAAGTTTGTTACGTAAGTTAGTTCGTAAGTTACGTATATTTATTGCTAATAAAAGCGTTCGTAAAAAATAAAAAATTCTAGTTGTCTTTTTAAGTAATCAAAATTAAGGGGTAACTTGGCCTCCTCCCCCACCCCATTTTTTTCTTATCAAAATCGTCCGATCAAAACTATGAGAAAGCTATTTAGCAAAAAAAAAAATACAAAGTTCTTTTTAGTTATTTATGTGGGGTGAGCAAAAATCAAAACATTCATTAATTCAAAAACGTTCAGAAATTAAATAAGAAAACTAATATTTTTTACCTACAAGTAAGGAGCAGCATTAAAACTTAAAACGAACGCAAACTATTCCGTAAATGAAAGGGGTTGTCCCTTCTTCAACGCCTCGTTCTTTACGTCAATTTTTGTTTTTGTTTTTGTTTTAAAAAGTAGAGTTGTAAGAAGGAGTCGAACTTTAGCGAAAAGATCAAGGTGTGGAGGAGGGGACAACCCCTTTCATATATGGAATAATTTTGGAACCTTTTCAGAGGGAATAGGACTGATTTCACAATTAAAGTTGACTTTGATAACTATTAGAGGTTGCCACCAGTATTGGATGGTAGTAAAAGGGGATGCAGGGTTGCTGATTCCTCTTCTAAGTAAAACCACCTTTCTAAATTACGACTTGCACGGTTATGTCCTTATAACCTACTAAGTTACCCCAGATAGGATACAGCCGCTCTTCAGAACTCTTTTTTAGACTGCTTTACGTACACGTTACTTCATACCACTATGCTCAATGCTAGGTTGGGGGGAGGGGTCCTCGGATATAACCAAGCAAGTGATTTTATCTATACTCATCTATACTTAAAACTGGCATAGTTTTAGAGCCACGGCTGAAGATATCTTCTCGCATAGGAGATATATAAACAATAACGGGAGAAAAGCTACCCTCCTAAGCAAAAGACCGTATAAAAAATTCCCAAAAACCTGAAGTTTTGGTTAAGATGTAAATATAGCTATAGTTAAATTTAAAAAAAAAAACAACTTACTATTGCTATTCTCTGGTTAAAAAGAAGGACTAAAATCAAAAAAAGAAATCTTCTTTGATTATTCACAAGAACATAATACCTAATAGGGTTATGACCAATTGGGGATGTTAGTAGCCGTACACTATGCCACTTTGCCAATTCAAGCAAAGACTGTCCATTTTTATAACCCAAAAGCCTACATTGATTTAAGATTCCCTGCCTAGCTAGAAAGATGACTCATCCCCAGACGTGGAGTTTTTAATACTAGCTAAATAGCAAGTCTTCGGAAACACAAGATATTCCGAGCTAAGGAAAGAAAAAATGGGTTTAAGGAACCCAAAAAAAGAGTAAAACAGGATATTTGGCAAATAAGTATGGGTAGGAGCCAACCAGTGGACTAAGAGAGCAATCGATATGTTATAAAAAAGAAATTCATCTGATAGTTAGGATCAGGGGGCAAACAGATATGGAATGCAAGTTAACAGTACATTTTTAGCCTTAAGCTCTTGAGATTTCAATAATTTCAAGGAAGCTTACAAGAGTTTCTAATTCTGTGGAAAACTAGACTTACAGAAACTGTCTATCCTATGATCAAGTTGAATCCAATAACAGAGGCTTTAGCTCTTTCCTATCTGATATTAGGGATAAAATCTTTCAAAAAGTCTAAAAAAGTCAAAAAGGATAAAAAGTCTTGATATTCCTGTAGATTAATCAAACTATTTTCTTTTTTTCTCTTTAATTACAGGCCATTTTATGATTGCAAGCATGGAACAAAGATGAAAATGACAAAGGATGGAAAAACCATTGCTCTTAATGTTCCTCAATTTATCTATAGCTCCATCTTTTTGTGACATAGCAGCCACTTTTAAGAATGGAGGCATTAAACTTAAATTTGATTTATGCATAAGGATGAATTTGGCATCAATTTTCTCAAGATGGATGAAACGATATTAAGGGTGTGTTAAAGAACTCAATCGCCAAAGATGATCATTAATTATTTGTTTATTAACAAGTTCAAGAAAAAAGATGCACATGCTTTTGAAACTTGATTTAACTTGTTGCCATATTTTTGTTCCTAGCCAGCCATTTATCAAACAGTTCGTGATAACAATCTGTAAGTAAGGAGTTACTTGGCTCAATAGTTACCAGAACTCTAAAAAAAATGGAATTTTGATAGTAATAAATATATTAAAAAATCAGTTTATTATACAGATTCAAAATATATAAGATTCATAAAGCCTAGAATTACCCACCAAAAGCTAAGAGCCAGGAAAAATTTGCCTGATTTTCGAAAAAAGGTAACCCCCCCTGAAAAGTCAAGAATGTTGATAAAAATCACAACATAAGATTCAATATACCCAAGAAGCTCATTGTAGAAGTTTCAAGCTCCAATCTACTCAAATATGAAATTCTATATATTTTTTTTGCCAAAGAAAGATTGCAGATGGGTTTAATTTCTTTTATTTCTTTATTTCTTTTTTTCCCCAGGGGTGATCTCGTCAAACCTCCTAGAATATCGTAAAAAGACTCACTCAAACGAAAATTAAAAGTTCTAGTGCCCTTTTAAAGTGACCAAAAAGATTGGAGGGAAACCAGCCCCCCTACCCCTTTTTTCAAAGTTGTCCAATCATAATTATGATACAGCCATTTTGTTCAACATAGTTAAAAAACCCAGTAACTACGCCTTTGTGGATTTCGTGACTCCCCAAATCCCCCTGGGAAATGTCTAAGTCATAAGATTTGTCCATTGTTTACAGATAGTATTTTGCTGTTGGGAAATTTACAGACATTTTTTTTGGGGGGGGGGGGTCTTTATGCCGGAGGATCTTCCACGGGGATAATTTTCCGTGGGAGGAAATTTTCTGGGGGCTGAGTTTTCGAAGGGAGATTTTACACTGGAGGAAGTTGCCAGAATTCCCCTTCAAAACTCTTTTTATTTGTTTTAATTTCTCTATGTCGAATCAATTTTACATGTGGAGATGTTAAGATGAATTGTCCGGGGTAAATTTTTATCGGGTCAGATTTGTCTAGAGCATCTTTCCGTAGAGGGGGGGATTTTATACGGGAGAAACTCTCTAGAGGGAGTTCTCTGTGGGAGCAACGTTCTATTAGGGGCGAAGGTGGGGAATTTGTGTGAAAAAATCTCCATGGAGGAGGAAATATCCGACATGATTCTAAAAACAATCAGAAAAAAAAGTCTTGTGCAAATGAAGTATTGCAGTCCCCCACATTTAACAACGAGCAAAATCACTTTTTTGCATAGGTAGCACTGAGTTGTCTCCCATCTTTTATTCTTTTTCAAACGGTTCGTGGTAACAAACTGTAGTAAGGAGCGACGCAGCTCAATAGTAAACAAAACTCTAAGAATGACTTTTCATGCTAACAGATACATCAAAAGAATCGGATTTTTATGCTGATTTTAAATATATAAATTACATCAAATTTAATCTTTGTCATCAAAAGTTACGAGCCTGAGAAAATTTGCCTTATTTTGGAAAATACGGCGAAACACCCCCTAAAAGTCATAGAATCTTAACAAAAATAACACTATCACATTCAGCGTATCGGAGAACCCTCTAGCAAAAATTTCAAGCTCCTATCTACAAAAATGTGGAATTTCGTATTGGTACCAAGAGAAAGATCACAGGTGCGTGTTTATTTGTTGTTTTTTTCCTTTTCCCAAGGGGTCATCGTATCAACCAAGTGTCGCAAGAGGGCTCATTCTAACGGAATTGAAAAGTTCTAGTGTCCTTTTTAAGTGACCAAAAAAATTGGAGGGTACCTAGACCCCCTCCCATGCTAATTTTTTCCCAAAGTTAATGGATCAAATTTTGAAGTAGCCATTTTGTTTCACATAGTCGAAAACCATAATAACTATGTCTTTCGGGATGACATACTCCCCCACAGTCCCTGGAGGAGGGGCTGCAAGTTACAAACTTTGACCGGTGTTTATATGCAGTAATGGTTATTGGGAAGTGGACAGACGTTTTCAGGGGGGATTTTTTTGGTTTGCGCGGGGGGGGGGGGGGGTTCAGGGCTATCTAAAAAATGTGGAACTTCGCATTTTTTGCCAGAAGACCGATCACGGGTGCACAATTATTTTTTTTTCCATGGGTCATCGTATCGACCAAGTAGTCCTAGAATGTCGCAAGAGGACTCATTCTAACGGAAATAAAAGGTTCTAATGCCCTTTATAAGTGACCAAAAAATTAGAGGCTACCTAGCCCCACAGGCACCATTTTGGGGGCTGGGCAGGGATGGGCAAATGCCCACCCCAGATTTTCCAGGGGGCCCAAGCTTCCACCAAAAAGGGTCCTTTGCCGGCCATAATAATAACACTATTTGCTATTAACCATTGTAAACTTTGAAAGCAGGTTAGATACATAATCTAATTCTCAAGTTCTGTCAAATGCCCGTTTCCTAGATGATTATATTAATATTATAAATTCTGAATATTTGCAGTAATTCCTCTAAGTTGATAGACTAAAATAGGTCAGTTCCTGGCCTATCATTTCTTGATGGAATCGTTCCTTGTTATCTTCCAATTGCACTACATAGAAGCAATTACGCGAGCGACGAAATCGCTGTCTCAGCAACTCCATGCCATCGCCGTCGACTTGGTTATTTCTCGATCGTGCACCCTGATTCAGGCCACAAGAAGCAAACTCACCGACCTGCGTTCAGATGCTTCATTTGTATCGCTTTTCAAGAAGGCTAAAGAGTTTGCAATAGAACTCGAAACTGAAGTACCTGTTGTGAATGGACCCGCGACTAGACCCTCCTCTGTTGGTCAGAAAGGACGACCTTGAAGAATTCAAAAGATCACCAAGCATCGGAAGCAATTTGTGAAAACTTTGACGCTAGGAAAGAATTTCATCGAATCTGAAAATTGAACTACTACTTTGGCGGATGAAATGAAGCAAGAATACTTCAAAACTTTTGACCGTCTAATAGCCGAATTTGACAGAAGGTTCACAGATAACTTGCCAGTGCTGAGTACGCTCGAAGCCTTGGATCCAAGCTCAACCAAGTTTATGGACACAGAGCTGCTCAAAAGTTTCTCTTCTCTTTAGGGCGAGCTGGATATCGACAGAATTATTCTCGAATCTCAAGCTGGTATTGCCAAGCGTTTCTTGCTCAATGAGGAAAAAAAAACCGGAAAACTTCCTAGACATTGTCGACCATCATTAGACATTACCAGTGGCTTACTCAGAAGTAATTAAAGTACTCCGTATTGCTGCCACACTTCCTGAGACTACAGCGAGCAATGAGCGTTTGTTTTCTAGCCTTGAAATAGTGAAAAACTACCTGCGGTCTACAACAGGAGATGATCGTCTCAGTCACCTCCTTTTGATATTTGCAGAGAAGGATTTAGTAAAAATTTTGGACTACAACCAGCTTGTTGACGATTTTGCAAAGATGAAAACTCGGCGGTTCCCCTTGTTACCTTGAATGTTGTTATATTTTTTTTCTTGTTATGTTTTTCCTTTTTGTAAATATATTTAATCTCGGAGATTTCTGCTGAAGGGACACTGAGATTTTGGTTACAACCCTCAGCATAACAATGAAGGTTACTTTCACTGACGTATTGTTTACTTAAATAAGAAAGTTTCTCGCTGAGGAATGCCTGTAGTCTGGTTGAATTTTCCACTTTCAGTTTAATCACTTAACCTCGTTGATTGTATTCTTCGTTGTTATAATTAATCTTAGAGGTCAGTGTGGCTGAGTTCCACATTTGGTTACAGTACATTTCCAAGCAACGCACGGGTGCTGAAAATGCATTTTTACTTAGAATATTCGATCAATGTGCTGCCAAAGCCCAGATATTTCTGACGCAACACAAAGTGAATCGGAGGGGGGGGGGTAAGATGGAGTTCATGCCCACCCCAAGATTTGGCCCAAATGGCGCCTCTGCCTAGCCCCCCTCCCACACTCATTTTTTCCCAAAGTCAACGGATCAAAATTTTGAGATAGCCATTTTGTTCAGCATAGTCGAAAAGCATAATAAATATGTCTTTGGGGATGACTTACTCCCCCACAGTCCCCGGAGGAGGAGCTGCAAGTTACAAACTTTGACCGGTGTTTAAATGCAGTAATGGTTATTGGGAAGTGGACAGACGTTTTCAGGGTGGGGATTTTTTTGGTTTGCGCGGGGGGGGGGGGGGGTAGGTTGAGGGCAGGGGGCTATGTGGAAGGATCTTTCCTTGGAGGAATGTGTCATGGGGGAAGAGAAATTTCAATGAAAAGGGCGCAGGATTTTCTAGCACTACTATAAAAAACAATTAAAAAATAAACATGAAAAAGTTTTTTTTAATTGAAATGTAAGGAGTAGCCTTAAAACTTATAATGAACAGAGATTATTACGCATATGAGGGGTTCTTCTCCTCCTAAATACCTCGCTCTTTATGCTAAAGTATTTTTAACAATTTCAACTATTTATTCTACGGCCTTTCTGATTCAGGGGTCATTCTTAAAGAATTGGGAGAAAACTTAAGATTTAGTGTAAAGAGCGAGGTATCAACGAGGGACAAACCCCCCTCATATACAGAATAAAAAAAATAATATAGAAGTTTGTTACGTAAGTTAATTCTTAAGTTACGTATATTTTTTACTAATAAAAATGTTCGTTAAAAATTAAAAGTTCTAGTTGCCTTTTTAAGTAGCCGAAAAATTGGAGGGCAACTAGGCCTCCTTCCCCACCCCTTATTTCTCAAAATCGTCTGATCAAAACTAAGAGAAAGTTATTTAGCCAAAAAAGAATTAATATGCAAATTCCATTTTAGTAATCTATGTGCAGAGAGCCAAAATCAAACATGCATTAATTCAAAAACGTTCAGAAATTAAATAAAAAACTAGTTTTTTAACTTAAAGTAAGGAGCGACATTAAAACTTGAAACGAACAGAACTTACTCCGTGTATGAAAGGGGCTGTTCCCTTCTCAACGCCCCGCTCTTTACGCTAAAGTTTTTTACTGTTTAATAAAGTAGAATTTAGAGAAAGCGTCAACCTTTAGCGAAAATAGCGGGGCGTTGAGAAGGGAGAAGCCCCTTTCATACACGGAGTAATTTCTGTTTGTTTTAAGTTTTAATGTCGCTCCTTGCTTTCAGTTAAAAACAACTAGTTTTTTTTTATTTATTTCTTCAAAAAGGACTATGGGTGGCAAGAAAATCATAGAGAGATGTTTATTAGCTCATTCAAATGGAAATTCAAATTGTTAGCGCCCTTTTTAAATGACCAAAATGATTGAAGGGCAGCTAAACCCCTTCCCCAAATGGCCTCTCCCCAAATTCGTTGAATCAAAGTTTTAAGATAGCTATTTTTTCGACAAAGTTCAAAGGTCCAATAACTATGGTTTCGGTGATGATATGATCCCTCATAGTCCCTGGGAAAAGGGCTGTACCCTTTATCAGTCATGTCGGTATCGGGAATATCGGCATCAAGCGTATCGGTATCTGTCATATTGGTATCTCGCGTATTAGTGTCGGGCATATCGTTATCGGCTGTTTCGTTCCATTACAGTTTTTTTTTTCTTTCCATCGTGGTTGCACCAGCAGCTGCAAACCAGTAAAGAACAAACCGTCACCCATAGTAGCCAATAGCTGAAAAACACGTTTTGAATAATCCTGCATAATAAGAAAAAATTCCCATCTGAAACTGACTCAGGAATGGTAACTATTATTTAAGATAATCTTAAAAATAGAAACCTATTGCAGAAACAAATTTTGGTGGTTTTGAATAAGAGCCTGAAACCCCTCGAAAATGGCATCAAACCAAAATAGAAATTGCACCGTTGGAATCAGTATGTAAATAGGGTAACTAGAATTCCCCACCTTGAACAACAAGGAAAATCCCTTTTTTGCATGGGTAGCACCGATATCTCCTTTTTTTCTTTTGTTTTCTTTCTACCATGGCTTGTAGGTTACCTCAACATCATAAAACGATGCTAAATAGCTCATTAGAACTGAAATTAGAATTCCCAATGCCCTTTCTGCGTGACTGAAAGGCCTGGAAGGCAGCTAACCCCTCTCCCCATAAGGTCTCCTTCACCTAACGTCGTCCGATCAAAATTTTGAGATAGCTATTTTTTCAGCAGGGTTGAAATGTCGAATAGCAATGCATTTGGTGACCACAATATTTTCCACAGTCCCTGGGAAAAGGGATGTAAGCTACTTAATTAAGGTCCTACAAAATCCAGTAGATTAAATTAGATTAATAGAGTTCGTAGTTCAGTTGCAAGAGCTTGGACTTTTAATTAGGATTTCAATGGTTCAAGTCCCTAAAGGGCTCTTTTTTATCGTGGTTTTGTGCCTTCTATATGGTTATGTGGAGAACCTTTCTTCCTTAAAGCTGACTACGGTAGTTCTTAACCAGTACTGTTTTTCCTGTTACACCGAGAAATTACGACTAACAAACAAAATTTGACCAATTTTTAGCTGTTTTTCTCTAAAAATTTCTTGAAAAAATGGCTTCACTTTTACTTACATTTTATTTTTTAGTTTTTCGGAAAAAAAATAATTTAAGCTATTCAAATTTGTAAATTGTTTCTGTTGGTTTCTATAGTTTCTGAAGAAAGGGTTGTAAGTTTCTCAATTTTCACATTGTTTTTGCAAAGCCTAGTATTTGTTATTGTGAAATATTTGGACATTTTTTTAGGGTGGGATTTCCGCAAGGGGGGAATTCCCACGGGAAGAGTTTCCTATGGGAACAAGTTTTTGGGGGAGCTTTCCAAGATATATTTTACACAGAAGGGGAGGGGGATTTTCTGGCAATATTTGAAAATCCATCACAGAATAAATAAAAAATCCAACCGGGAGGAAGGAGCAACATTAAAACTTAAAGCGAATAGAAATTATTCTTTATATGAGCAGGTTGTCCGCCCACAGAAACAATAAAAAGGATTACAGCAGTGATTTTTTTTTACATTGAATTTTAACTAAAATCGGGCGAAGATTAATTTAAAAAAAAAATCGGAGGGAGGTAAAGAGCGAAGTTAAAATTTAGAACGACCAAAAGTATTGCTTCACAGTCTATCTAGCTCTTATTAAGAACTAGTGATTTACTGAAAACACACAAAGGCTAGTATAAAAAACAAGAATACTGATTTAGGAGTCAAGAGTGAGTACGTAGCGTGACAACGACAAACTTTTCATGGTCTTACACCATCTGTGATAGCAGTAAGGCTCAGTGTAAAATTAAAATTGTCTTAAATTTAAGCATAAAAATAAATATTATTTTAATAACAGCATAGTCATTGAAGAGCATACAGAAATAATGGATAGATATCAGGTAACATCTTGGTCTCACAAGCTATAATAACAGTAGCGAGAATATACAATTTTGAATTGTAAATATTACCCTTTACTATTGCTTGAAAAGAAAAATAAATAAACCAAAATATGAAATCTGGTAATCCGGTGACTTCTCTCTATAAAACGGAAAATTTCAAGTTATGATGCCAATTTTAAAGCTAGTCTATATTCCTAATCAAACAGTTCGTGGTAACGAACTGTAGTAAGGAGCGACCCGGCTCAATAGTAACCAAAATTCTAAAAAATTGAATTTTTATATCAATAGCTACATCAAAAGAATCGCATTTTAATGCTGATTTTAAATATATAAGTTTCATCAAGTTTAGTCTTACCAATCAAAAGTTATTTGCCTGAGAAAATTTGCCTTATTTAGGAAAATAGGGGGAAACACCCCCTAAAAGTCGTAGGATCTTAACGAAAATGACACCATCAGATTCAGCGTATCAGAGAACCCTACTGTAGAAGTTTCAAGCTCCTATCTACAAAATGTGGAATTTTGCATTTTTTGCCAGAAGACAAATCACGGGTGCGTGTTTATTTGTTTGTTTTTTTTTTTTTTCCTAGGGGTCATCGTATTGACCAAGTGGTCCTAGAATGTCGCAAGAGGGTTGATTCTAACGGAAATGAAAAGTTCTAGTGCCCTTTTTAAGTGACCAAAAAAACTGGAGGGGTTCTAGGCCCCCTCCCACGCTCATTTTTTCCCAAAGTCAACGGATCAAAATTTTGAGATAGCCATTTTGTTCAGCATAGTCGAAAACCATAATAACTATGTCTTTGGGGATGACTTACTCCCCCACAATCCCTGGGGGAGGGGCTGCAAGTTACAAACTTTGACCAGTGTTTACATATAGTAATGGTTATTGGGAAGTGTACAGACGTTTTCAGGGGGATTTTATTTTGTTTTGGGGCGGGGCTGAGGAGAGGGGGCTATGTTGGAGGATCTTTCCTTGGAGGAATCTGTCATGGGGGAAGAAAAATTCAATGACAAGGGCGCAGGATTCTCTTGCATTACTATAAGAAAACAATGAAAAATAAACATGAAAACGTTTTTTCAAATGAAAGGAAGAAGTAGCATTGAAACTTAAAACGAAGAGAGATTATTACGCATATGAGGGGTGCTAAAAATACTTTAGCATAAAGAGCGAGGTATTTAGGAGGAGACAAATACCTTGCTCTTTATGCTAAAGTATTTTTAGTAATTTCAACTATTTATTCTACGGCCTTTCTGATTCAGGGGTCATTCTTAAAGAATTGGGACAAAACTTACGATTTAGTGTAAAGAGCAAGGTATTAACGAGGGTACAAACCCCCTCGTACACATCATACAAATATAAGGTTATGAAAGTTTGTTACGTAAGTTAATTCTTAAGTTACAATATTTTTTACTAATAAAAACGTTCGTTAAAAATTAAAAGTTCTAGTAGCCTTTTTAAGTAACCGAAAAATTGGAGGGCAGCTAGGCCTCCTTCTCCACCCCTTATTTCTCAAAATCGTCTGATCAAAACTAAGAGAAAGCCATTTAGCCAAAAAAAGAATTAATATACAAATTTCATTTTAATAATTTATGTGCGGAGAGCCAAAACCAAACATGTATTAATTCAAAAACGTTCAGAAATTAAATAAAAAAAACTAATATTTTTAGCTGAAAGTAAGGAGCGACATTAAAACTTAAAACGAACAGAAATTACTCCGTATATGAAATGAGTTGTCCCCTTCGCAATCCCTCGCTCTTTACGCTAAAGTTTGACTCTTTGCCACAATTCTACTTTTTAAAACAATTAAAAGCTTTAGCGTAAAGAGCGAGGGATTGCGGAGGGGACAACTCATTTCATATACGGAGTAATTTCTGTTCGTTTTAAGTTTTAATGTCGCTCCTTACTTTCAGCTAAAAAAATTAGTTTTTTTTTATTTAATACTATCAAGATGGCTTTACCTCATATGTGTTTAAAACTAACCCTGAAATCTTCTTTTTAGAACCAAAACGAGATCCAATCATTGGACTGAACTCACTGCGCTGAAGTGATTACGAATAAAAAAACAAAACAAAAAAAACAACAATCCTAAAGCTCCTGATTAGAAAAAAATTTCCTTAAGCGGTTTGCTTTTACTGAAACAAAACTCCTATGTTATTTTGTGTCTGTGTATACAAACATAGGGAATAAATTCACTGGTTTAGCTGCACTAATTTTATTAATACATACTAGATAGATTTGTGAATCAATGATTTTTGTTCATTTTTATTTTTAATTGTGCTCTTTACTTCCCTCAGAATTTTTTCTTTTTAAATTACGACTAAAATATTCAACATTCAAATTTCGCTTCCGGAAAATAAAAATGTTGGATTTAAGACCTTTGGATTTTTGACAGCCGCTTTGTTTGGGTACAGATACGTGGATGCTAACCATAAATGTATCCGGTAAAAAGAAAATATTATTACAATTATTATAATTGAATGCAAACAAATTCAGCGCCGAAGAGACAAATTCCACACATGGCTCATATCCTGAATCTGTAGACCATAAAAAACCCAGAACACTCAAATGTAACGTATTCTGTAAATTTCCGTCATCCTCAATTAGATGAGGATATCCAAATTCAAGTTTCATTTGATAATACACTTTGATAATTATGAAACTACATAGGCACAATGGTGGTCTGGTTTAAAATACAAGATCGGGAAATTATGCTGGGAGCTACTCAACATTTTAATCACATTGATGATCAACATTGACAAATAGAGGGGTTGGATTCAACCCTGGAAACAGAGTTTTTATCAATTTTTAATCAAAATGCTCATTATTTTGTTTGTGGTTTTAATTTTAATTTGGGAAGGGTCCATTTTCTATGGCAAAGATCTTATACTCTTATATTTCTTATACTTGCTTATGATATCAAACGAATAAAAAAAAAGAAAAGATTCTGTACCACTTCTGATTGTTTTACGAAATAACCCACAAGAAGCCCACCGAATGCACGAGAGAGTGTGCTTGGGGATAAAGAGAAAAAGAAGTAGGAGGGTAATTTTGGATAATTCCAGAACTTCTGTTTTCAGTACTAGAGATAACTGTCTCCATCTAGCTCAAGCCATACTGCCCAAAATTGCGCCAAAAGTCCAATTTTTCCTTACTAGAGACGTATGATATGGCTCAGGGAGGAAAAGGGATACAATTTGAGGTAGTTATGGTCCTTACCCTCCATAAATTTTACATATGATAATTTGAAGATCATGTAGCCTGGACCTTTCCTCAGAACATGAGGTTTCTTTTCCTTGAAGCAAAGAGGTAAAAGGGCTTAAGTGGATAAAATAGGGATAGTAAAGTTTAATACCCGTTCTCAGCACTACTACAGTACTTGCATCTACAACGAGGCATGCATACACATCCTACAATTTTTCAGTAGGATTTCGAATGTAGGCCTAGAGTCATCTTAATTCGTAATAATATGAAAAAAACTTCGTTTTCTTAAAGAGTTAAAGAGGCTGCGTCCCAAAGTCGAACCTTAAAACGTACAGGAATTAGAAGAGGCAGTTGGGGGGCTGCCGCCCCCCAAACCCCCAGCTTTTAAAGACTCTTTTGTACAGGTTTTTTTTTGTGGGGGGACTTCATTGTTACTAATTACTAGTTTTGGCGCAATGGTTCTCCTGTCCTCTTGTGTTTAACATTTTTCGAAGTTATTCCATTATTCATTCATTTCAATTTTTTGTTAATTAAAAGAGGGCCTTTCCGAAGCCAAGAGCGGGGGGTTAGCAAAAAAACAAAAAACCTGTACAAAAGAGTCTTTAAAAGCTGGGGGTTCGGGGGGTGGCAGCCCCCCCAACTGCCTCTTCTAATTCCTGTACGTTTTAAGGTTCGACTTTGGGACGCAGCCTCTTTAACTCTTTAAGAAAACGAAGTTTTTTTCATATTATTTCTGTACGTTTTTCTACAATCCATGGTGGATGTAATTTAATAATTCCTGTACTCCTCGTACAGGAATTAGGAGAGGAACTTGGGTGGCTGCCGCCCCCCCCGCTTTTAAATCATTGTATAAAATAGAAAAAAAAATAGATAGAATGACCGAAATGTTTCTTTTGCTCATAAGAAGCTAATATTCTGTTATCTCTCAATTGATAAGCTGTCCAGGTGTTATCAAAATTATACACTTTTATTTTGATGTTGTTAAAAAAAACGCCGTAAGGGACTTGAACCCTTGACCAGAGGATTAAAAGTCCCACGCTCTACCGACTGAGCTAATCACTTACATGTGTATAAATACAACTTCTCAATAGCTTTTAAAAATTTCAAATTAACATGGGCTCTTATGGAGAGAAATGCGTTAATTAAGTAGCTAATGCGTGGTTTCTGGAAAACAGGGAAGGAGTTATCGGATCGAGCTGAAATTTCGCGGATAAGCTCCTGGGCCGTAGGGGACCTTAACTTGTGAATTTCAGCCTGATTGGACAACGTTAAAAGCGGGGGTGGGGTTGGGGGGTCGAAACTTTCGGGGGGTTAAGATTTTCCTACGAAACTTTGAAGGGCACTTACTCGGAGAATTCCGCATCGAATGAGTCCTCGTACACCCAGATCCGATGTCGGATGTGACCTGTAGGCGTCGAGAAAAAAAAGAAAATGAATTTTAAGTGGCTATGCGTGGTTTCTGGAAAACAGGGAAGGAGTTATCGGATCGAGCTGAAATTTCGCGGATAAGCTCCCATATTCACCTTAACTTGTGAATTTCAGCCCGATCGGACAACGTTAAAGGGGGGCTGGGGTTGACGGGTCGAAACTTTCGGCCAGATTTTCCCCATGAAGGAAAAGTTGGAGGGGGATGAAATTTTGCAGGTTTCTTAGTTGGAGCTCGGGCTACGAAATGCATCCCTCCCCATCCCTCTGCAACCACTGGAACCGAAGATCGCTTAACATTGTCGTGTGTCGCCTCTTTATAGAGGCACGAGTGTGCCTCCTTGATAAATAAATATTTAATTCTATCGAACCACCATTAATAGTAAATTTGTCAAGACACCCTTTTGAACAGATTATCCATCTATTAATCTGAAGATAAAACTCCGCAAGAAGTGGAACCTTACTGCGGAAAATGCCAACTGAAAACTCTCAATTGGGGAGGTTGAAACAAGACTAAAGATATCAGTTTTCGCCGTTATTTTGCTTTGCCTTTGTTTGGAATAGCTTATTTGGTCATGTTTAATGAGGTACAGTCTGTTTTGAGTAAAAAAAAAAGGAAAAAAAAGGAGAGGAACGCAGCCACCCTTTTAAGCCCTATGGTACCTTTGCAACGCAAAATGGAATCAGATAAAAAAAATTTCAAGGTAAAACCTTTAATCAAAACTATACGAAGTGGATAAAATATGCCTCTAGAGACCAAATAACCCGTGCCACCCCATGGACTAAGGTGTGAATTATGCAAATAGCCCATTTCCAAACAAAGATATGCCTTTCAGTACGAAAAGGGGGTTATACCTTGTTTATATCAGACTAGTGCAAGAACATCCCGCTTGTTGAAGCAAGGGACCTAAATTGGGATCTCGGCTCAAGATTAAATAGCCTAGGCTCTGGGATCAAATAGTTTATAGAAACACACTCTGAGTAGGGAGCGATCTGGGCTAATAACAAACGAGACTATAAAAAAGGGCATCGATAACAATATTTACTTCAAAGAATCTGCTTTTCGTGGGAAAAGGCAGATTCATAAACATAACTAATCATGTCTAAATTTACTCATTAAAAGGTTCGAGCAACAAAGAAAAAAAAAAGGCATAATTTGCAATAAGGGGGAAAACATCTCCAAGGTCCAAGTGATCTTTATGAAAACTATCAGATAACACTGTCGGAAATGTATCATGCTTTCACATACAAAACGGGGATTTTTCCCATATTTATACATACATATATATATATATATATATATATATATATATATATATATATATATATATATATATATATATATATATATATATATATATATATATATATTATATATATATATATATATATATATATATATATATATATATATATATATATATATATATATATAGATATATATATATATGTATATATATATATATACATATATATATATATATATATATATATATATATTTTTATATATATATATGTAAATATATATATATATATATATATATATATATATATATATATATATATATATATATATATATATATATATATATACATATATATATATGTATATATATATATATATATATATATATATATATATATATATATATATATATATATATATATATATATATATATATATATATATATATATATTTGAGAACAAGGTGGATACGTGTTTATTTTGTTTTTACTCAGGTTTATCGTATCGAACCAAGGATCCTAGAGAATTGAACTACAGCTAATTTGAAATGACATCAATACAACTTCTACTACTACTGACAAATCACTGCGGCACCAAGCCACCTGAGGCCAACACAGGTACAAACACTTCATCTTCATCTCAATCTATTCAAAGCCCCGTTTTTTTAAACCCTCCAAAAATGTTCCGAATTCCCTCAAATCCTTCCTTGTGACCTCCTCCCAACCCTTTCGGAGACAACCTCCTTTTCGTTTGGCCCGAGACAGTTGGCCGAAAAGGACTATCTTTGTCAACCTGTCATCCTTTATCCGCAGAACGTTTTCTAGCCATCTCCAATCTTTCTTTTATTTTAGCCCTAGAAAACGAAATAAAGCCACGCGTTCTTAAACATTCAATACTGGAAAAACAGTCAGTCGGACAGGTAACCAAAACAATCCGAAACCTAACAAAAAGATCTAATAAATCTCCCCCTCTTTCGGAATGCCCACGATTCGGATCCATTCTTAACCACTGTCATCACTATAGCTTCCACTGTTCTGATTTTGGCTCATACAGTCCTATTCTTTCCAACTTTTTTCAACCTTTAAAAAACACCTTTGGTTTTGCCTACTCTACTTATAAGGAGAAAGGGGTTTCGCATACTCCCCAAAAAGCCGTAATATGAAACTAGTTTTGTTACACTTAAACAGAAAAAATGGTTTAGTAAATAAAAGCAAAGAATGACTGAATCTGAAATTAAAAAGAACTAGACCTACGTTGCCTGGGCAACGTGAAGTGTTGCGGCAACCTTTGTCCGGCTTTGCCGATTAAAGTGTTGCGAGAGCAACACTTTGGTTTTGTTTCTTCGCTATCGGTTAAATGCTGAAGTTGTCAAAACTATCAAAGCTTTCAAAACGGCATATTCAAAGAAGAACACAATCAGTAATCACATGATCAAATTCTTCAGCGTTGAAAAAACAACAGCAAAAGAATATCGGAAAAAGGGACTAAATTCAGTTTGCAGCCAGTTGAACTTTATCCTTTTCAATCGTAGACATCGTGACGGATGGAAACTTGGAACATTATCTTATATAATCTAGTTGGTATTATAAAGCTATCCGTAACTTTTCAGGATCAAATACCATAGATGTGCACCAATTTGCACAAATTTGTAGCCCCTCATGAACCTCCTCTAGTAACCCATTCTTGCTTACAAGTCCCTCTTCCGTGAGAGACAAAGAATAACACAATCAGTAATCAGATGATCAAAGGCTATTCCTCAGAGTTGAAAAAAAAAAAAATATTGGAAGAAGGGACTAAATTGACTTTGCAGCCAGTTGAACTTTATCCTTTGCACACCATAGGCTCTGGCTCGAGGACAAGCAAAAACCATCCTTTTTGGCCCCAGGCAAGAGTCGTACGGAGCTTTCCAAAATATAATGTCATATTCATCAATCCGGCCCGAGGTCCACACTAACAGCCGATTATTACTTACTAGGCCCCTAAATGTCACTTTGCAGCCGGTTGAACTTTATCCTTTTCAATCGTAGACATCGTGACGGATGGAAACTTGGAACATTATCTTATGTAATCTAGTTGGTATTATAAAGCTATCTGTAACTTTTCAGGATCAAAATACCATCAGGGACCCATAAATTTCCTGTAATGACTCGCCATCCAGGATCGCTTATTATTGGATGGCGAGTCATTACAGGAAATTTATGGGTCCCTGATTCCATAGATGTGTACCAATTTGCACAAATTTGTAGCCCCTCGTGAGCCTCCTCTAGCAACCGATTCTTACTTACAAGTCCCTCTCCCGGGATATACATCCAAGTTCACCGGAAACAAATAATGGGTACACCAACTAGCAAAAGTTCCAAACCCCTTGTCGCTGAAGTCATTGTAGCCTAACAGCTGATTATTACTTACAACTCCCCTACATGTCTTACAATCGGGAACCAAGTTGTTCTTACCATCAATTACACCAGAAACAGATAATAGGTACACCAATCAGCAAAAGTTGCAAACCCCTCATTGCCAAAGATGATTATAAGCTAATAATCGACTGTTGCTTGGAAGTCCCCTACATATCTCACAATTGGTATCGGCCTATTTTTGGTTCAAGTGTGTACCTTACCACTGAAGTTGTCAACCCCTTGAAACTTTCAAACTGGTGTATGTCATGAAGGAATTTTTGTAACAAAAAATGGATGACATATACTTTGATCAGCTCATCAAGGTCTATCGATTGTCATTGAAAAAAAAATTCTATCTGTCTTAGTTCAAAAGTTGACTTTTTTGCCGGAGGCCAACTTTCTAACACCACCACTTAGAAAGGAGCAAAGGATAAGCTCTAATTTCTTTAGCAATGAGAGAACTTTTAAAGTTTAAGAGGTATATCTGATACCATTTCTCTATTGCAATCCCAAGTAGAAAAAAAAGAATGGTAAAGTCAGCTGAAATCACGAACAGAAATGGCTAGAAACAATAGATGGCAGTACTTTCGGACCCGTGGGAAAATCGCACTTTTTTGTTTCTGTAAATTTTTCTATTTATCACTCAAAGAAGATGTATTGGCTGTGGGGCCGGGGAACTACCGCATATATTTAACACTTATAGATTTTAGTCCATCTTCAATTTGAAACTGGTGCCTGCCTGCTTGCCTGCTAGAACGGAGCTTTCCACTCGAAAGCAGAAACATGGTTTGATGAAACGAAAGCTTGGCTGCACAACTTCAGATACTCCTCTCTGACATAGGCTATATAACTCCACTTCACTTCGCACACCATAGGCTCTGGCTCGAGGACAAGCAAAAACCATCCTTTTTGGCCCCAGGCAAGAGTTCTACGGAGCTTTCCAAAATGTAATGTCATATTCATCAATCCGGCCTGAGGTCCACACTTTCCGTAAAAATCGCACAGGTTAGACCCTTACCAGTTTCCAGGAATAAGCTGAGATCGGCGGCATAGGAAAAAAAAACAAAACAAAAAAAAACGGGACAAAACCAAAGTGTTGCACTCGCAACACAATTTGAAATCATTTTGTATATAAAAAGGGTGTCTTCCCGCCCAGTCTTCATTCTTCAGACTAATGTTTAATTAATATTTTACTGAAAGAATTTAGAGTTGGGAAAGTATAACCGGTTGATTGTTGTCAGTGTTTTATACACCCAATGACTTTTCAAACACTTAAACGAAAATTTTTTCATTCAAGTAAAACTAAATAAATCCTTCATTTTCCAAGGCATTGTAAAAAAAAAAATACAAATAAAAGTCTTACCATATTGCTCTCCTAGTGGAGCAACGGTTCTTTTAATATTGATGGAGAAAAGTTAAATATTACCATAAAGAGTAAGAAAAGATCTACAGGATCATTTATGTCTTCTTTTGTTTCGTTTTGAATTTTCTTTTGTTGAATTTCTGTTCGCTTTTAATATCATTTTTGTGGTACTACAAATATTAGGAGAATTCCCACCAAACTGCGCCTGGCCATTAATTTTTTTTAGTGTGTCTAAAATGCCAAAATGATTTTTCAGGAAGTTTAAACTTTTTTGAACTTGAAACTTAAAGGGATTGCATTAATCTGGACGGAGGGTTTTTGTTATTTTGAATCCTCTACGTGGCTGAAGCCATCGTACACTTTACATTAAGACTCTCGGACGTTTAAATACGTTATGTTGGTATGTTCAAATACACTAAAACATAATATGAAAATACGAAAAGAGAAACATTACCATTTGATGTTGCTGAAAACAATGCTCCATTTAGCACCTACAACCCATAACCCCTCCCCCCCCCTAAGAAAGTTTTTGATAAGGTCCATGATGCCAGCCTTGCCTTTTTCTCCTCTGTGCCGATAGCTACATAGAAGACATAGAAAATAGCTATTTTAGCTACATAGAAAAATATTGCGAAAACGGGAGAATCAATATTGTCCCTCTCCTCTTTCACCATAAATGTGAAAGAAATGTGAAGTCTGTGGACCAGAAATATTCGGGGGAATAAAGAGGGATTAGATACCAATTTATACAAACTATTAATTCGTGTCAATTAAATGCAATCTAAAAGACATCTGCCTCTTCCCTTGTTATAATATGATCTACCGTCCCTCCTTCTTGATATCTGACGTGGATTTACGCACTACTCTGTATAGTTTTATGAAGTATGAAACAGATCGGTTTAGTTAAATGAAGCTTTAAAAGAAATCTCAGAAAGTATATTTCAATAACAAGGGAAGTACCAGCCCACAGCATCTTTACTTAGGATTTGCCAAAATGAAGGAACATAAACTCCTTACTCTTTTTGGTATGTATCTCAATGTTTATGGAGAGTTAGACCATTTTGGCATTAAAATGCACTGTTTTAGGTATCTACGACTCCCCTCGCCTACATAACAATACGCTGCCTCTTCATCTTAATAGCTGATGCGTGAGTATATATTAATCAGCACAATTTCATGAAATATCAGGTGAATCAACTAGGATAGTCTAATTAACCCTTAAAGCAAATATTCATATTAACCATTTATCCATTGTCGACTATATGACTTTCCACGAACGAATGCGCCACTCTGTGGCCTTATTCTCTCTGTAACTAGGAAGCTTATAAGGCTATATAGCTATTCGATACATTTGATCGATCAACTATCTCAGAATTTCCAATAGGTAGCATCTTGATCCTCTTTGGGGCAAAATGGCAATTTAGAACCAAATAATGGCAATAATGGAAAATTCCACTTTCCCGTCGCACAATCTTTTCGATCACTTAAAAGGTGAAATAGGACTTTCAGTTTCTGCTAAAATGATCCCTTTCCAAAATGAAGGGAGAGGAAAGATAAATTCCTACACACCCCTACACTTTTTTCTATTTATCTTAAACCGTATGGAGAGTTACATAACTTTACCATTGAAATGCTCTCTTTTAGGAAACTGCCCCCCCCCCCCCCTACAAAATTGTAGCTTAGAAACAAATAATGGCAGAAAATTCGATTTTCCCGTCGTTCAATGCTTTTGATTATTTAAGAAAAGGAATAAGATGTTTATTTTTATTAGAATGAACCCTCTCCGAATGAAGGAAAATGAGAGATCAATTCCTACTCAATCCCTACTCTTTTTTTATCTATCTTATGGCTTATGGAGAATTAGAAAATATGGACATTGAACTGCGCTTTTTCAGGCATCTGACCCCCTCCAAAAATCTATACAACGCTCTACTACCCCTCATTCATAATAGCTAATGCACGATTATACGTTAATAAACACCATTTCCTGGAAAGTCGGGTGAATGAACTTGGTTAAAGTAAAATGTTCCAATTAACGATTTATATTCTGTGGACTTCTGACTTTCCAGGAACGAATATGCCACCATGTAAGCTTACTTTTTCTCTAACTAAGAAGCTTATTATATAGCTCTTTGATACGTGTAGTCGATCAACTATTTCAGAATATTTGACAAATAGCAACTTGGTCCTCTTTGGCGCAAAATTATAGTTTAGTACCAAATAACAGCAGAAAACTCTACATTCCTATTGCACGATCCTTTTGATTAAAAACTTTTTAATGCTAAAAAACAGCAATAGGGCTTTAAATTTCCTCTCCAAATTTTCTTCAACCATTGGTACGGTACGACTGCCCATGGGAAAAAAAGCACACTTTTGTGATCTGTCTTCTGGTAAAAAAAAGCAAAATTCCACATTTTTTTACGCTGGTGCTTGAAACCTCCACAGTGTATATATTTGATATGTTGAATACGATTATGTAGTTTTAACTGAAATCAGTTGAATTTTTAGGGGTGGTGCCCCCTCCCCCCATTTGAAAATAAGGCGGTGTTTCTCAGACCTGTAGCTTTTGAAGGGTAACATAAATATATTTAGAATCAATATAAGAATCCAATTCTTTTTATGTATTAATTGTTATCAAAATTCTCTTTCTAGAGTCTTGGTTACTATTGACCCGAATCGCTCCTTACCTACGGTTCGTTACCACAAACTGTTTGAATTCTTTATTTGTTCAACCATCCTTAAAAGGAGACAACTTCTGTTAGTATGTTTTTCCACCAGAACAATAGTCCGTTTATGAGCTTTTGACATTTAAATACTACTTAAAAAATATTATGGAGTTTAAAAGAAAGTACGGGGCTGATTCGATTTTATATGTTTCTTTGGGCATCCGTGTGGATTGGATCGTGCTCAGATATTGACATTGTATAAATAGTCATTGGGGACTCTCTGAATAACCTAGCATAAATAGAACAGCTTCCAATAAAATTATTGCAGCTATGCGTGCAAGAACTTAATCTAGCAGCTTCCGCTCTAGCAATTGATGCTCATTGCGTTTTCGTCGATTCAGTAAGCAGTAGTTTCTTGTCACGCCATCATCTGCGTATAACATTAGCTTAATTCCTTTATTAGGGCTTCTCCTACTAATTTAGCGTATGAGGAATGCAATTTTAAAATGTGGCTTTCAGGCATATATGTGTTTGACCAACAGTGGTTAAATAAGGACACAGACTTAAATAACCAGGATTGTTTTTCACAAACTTTTGGAAACGTTTGCTGGCGGTATTGAATTTTTTATATTTGTTTCTCCAAGCACTAATTTGAATAATAACTGATCTAAACAAGAAACAGAAGCTGAATAAAATAAGGTTCCACATCGTGAAAGGATAATTTTGACATCCATCGTCATGTTTATTTTCATTTAAACGGACGAGATGGTTCTCAAACTAAAATATCAAAGCTTTGATAGCGCAGCATCACACAGATAAATATACTGCTGGTGAAAGAGTCACGCGTCGATAACAGTGTTCACTTTGTACCCTTTTGTTATACATTCTTACCTTTGAGACCATTAAAGTTCCATGGACATTAAAAATCGAATCCAATTCTTAAAATTGGTTCAGTCGGAAATTACGCAGCCATGTGGACCTTAAAGAGTTAGGAAAACCCGGGAGTTCAATTTATAATGAAACTGAATAAAAAAATGTTTTCCAAAAAAATAAGTTTTTCGAAGAAAATTAAACAGCTTCATTAAGCCAAAAACGAGCAGAAATAAAGTCAAGTAATCTTCCAAGGGCAAAACTAAAAGGAACTCGAGGCGAACAGAAATTGTAATAAATAGCTGAGTGAAACTAAGAAAAAACAATAATTAATATGAACAAGACTAATAGCCCTCATCCCTTCTCAAGATCAGAAAATAATCTGCACTTTACAGGAAAAAAAAAACAAACCAAAAAACAAATGACCGTGGATTGTCAGTTCAATTTACCCATGTTGGTATTTATTCCTTAAAGTTTTGATAATTATTTATTTATTAAAATAAAAAAGTGACAACATTTAAAATGTATTCTATTTTCAGTAAAGTGCAAACTATTTTCTGGTCTTGAGAAGGCATGGGGGTTACCAGCCCTACTCATGTTAATTTTATTGATATTAATTTATTTATTGATAGTGATCTATGGTAGTTTTACCCTTGGAAGAATATTTGACCTTATTTTTACTCATTTTTGGTTTAATTAGCCCTTTTGTGATTTGCTTGGAAAATAAATGGGCATGGGACAAGGGCTGCTGGCTATTCAATCTCTTTTTACTCTTAAAAAGGCTACTAAATTTTTATTTTGAATCGAATTAGCTCCTTCGAATTACAGAGTGGTCCTGCCTATGATATTGCTTATATGCCATTTTGAAAACCTGCAAGCATACAGATTCGCGTTTCATTGAAACTCCCCCTAAACGTTCTTTAGAAGATTCATGTCAATACCCTTAGTGTTGTAGCCTTCTCGCTAATTCAAAATCCGTCCCAACTTACCCTTAAAGGTATAACTTAATAATGTAAGCAGTTCCTAAGATATTACTTTGTCACCTTTTTGAAAATACACATGATCATTTTTTTATTTTATTTTTTTTATTTAGTTCGACAGCCGCCAAACATTCCTTAAAAAATTCATTTTAACACCCTTAGCGCTTTAGCCTTCTTGCTAATTCAAAATCCATGCCAACATACCCTTAAAGGTCTAACTTAATAATGTTAGCTGTTCTTGAAATATTACTTTGTCACCTTTTTGAAAATCCACATGGTCGTGGTTTGTTTTGATTTAGCTCAACAACCATCAAACATCAAACAGTTCGTGGTAACGAACTGTAGTAAGGAGCGACCCGGCTCAATAGTAACCAAAACTCTAAAAAATGGAATTTTGATACCAATAGCTATATCAAAAGAATCGCATTTTAATGCTGGTTTTAAATATATAAGTTTCATCAAGTTTAGTCTTACCCATCAAAAGTTACGAGCCTGAGAAAATTTGCGTTATTTTAGATAATAGGGGTAAACACCCCCTAAAAGTCATAGAATCTTAACGAAAATCACACCATCAGATTCAGCGTATCAGAGAACCCTATTGTAGAAGTTTCGAGCTCCTATCTACAAAAATGTGGAATTTTGCATTTTTTGCCAGAAGGCAGATCACGGATGCGTGTTTATTTGTTTTTTTGTTTTTTTGTTTTTTTGTTTTTTTTTCCCCAGGGGTGATCGTATCGACCCAGTTGTCCTAGAATGTTGCAAGAGGGCTCATTCTAACGGAAATGAAAAGTTCTAGTGCCCTTTTTAAGTGACCAAAAAAATTGGAGGGCACCTAGGCCCCCTCCCACGCTAATTATTTTCCCAAAGTCAACGGATCAAAATTCTGAGATAGCCATTTTATTCAGCGTAGTCGAAAAACCTTATAAGTATGTCTTTGGGGACGACTTACTCCCCCACAGTCCCCGTGGGAGGGGCAACAAGTTACAAACTTTGACCTGTGCTTACATATAGTATTGGTTATTGGGAAGTATACAGGCGTTTTCAGGAGGAATTTTTTGGTTGGGGGGAGGGGTTGAGAAGAGGGGGATATGCTGGGGGAAGTTTCCATCGAGAATTTGTCATGGGAGAAGAAAACTTCCATGAAGGGAGATCAGGATTTACTAGCATTATTTAAAAAAAAATTAAAAAATAAATGTGAAAAAGCTTTTTCAGCTGGAAGTAAGGAACAGCAATAAAACTTAAAACAAACAGAAATTATTACCCATATAAGGGGCTCACCTCCTTATGATACCTAGCTCTTTACACTAAAGTATTTTTAGTAATTTCAACTATTTATTCTACGGCTTTTGTGATTCAGGGGTCATTCTTAATGAATTGGGATAAAATTTAAGCTTTAGTGTAAAGAGCGAGGTACTGACGATGGGGCGAATCCCCTCATATATGTAATAAAAACATGAGAATACAAAAGTTCTTTACGTAAGCTAATTTATAAGTTACGTAAATCTTTTACCAATAAAAAGATTCGTAAAAAATTAAAAGTTCTAGTTGCCTTTTTAATTAACCAAAAAATCGGAGGGCAACTAGGCTTCGCCCCCGCTCTTTTTTTCTCAAAATCATTCGATCAAAATTATGAGAAAGCCATTTAGCCCCCCCCCCAAAAAAAATATGCAAATTTCGTTTTGATTATTCCTCTGCGGAGAGCCAAAATCAAAACATGCATTGATTCAAAAACGTTCAGAAATTAAATAAAAAAAACGAGTTTTTTTAACTGAAAGTAAGGAGCGACATTAAAACTTAAAACGCACAGAAATTACTTCGTATATGAAAGAGGCTGCTTCCTCATCAACGCCCCGCTCTTTACGCTAAAGTTTTTTACTGTTTTAAAAAGAAGAATTGAGAGAAAGAGTCAAACTTTAGCGTAAAGAGCGGGGCGTTGATGAGGAAGCAGCCTCTTTCATATACGAAGTAATTTCTGTGCGTTTTAAGTTTTAATGTCGCTCCTTACTTTCAGTTAAAAAAACTCGTTTTTTTTATTTAATTTCTTAAAAGCTTCAGCTTAACAACCTTAGGTTGCGTATTACGAATGGTTGTACTAGCATTAGCAGCAGTTTGCGCATAGCAGCTTTGGTTTCTTCAAGATCACCTTCAACACATGCTAAAAGTTTCTACTTAATAGCCTACCATTAGCCGTTGCTGAAGCATTTTGGAATCCTTTCGACAATCTGTGCGGGTATAGTATGTTTCGATTCAGTTCCAAACCGTTTCAATGTATCCCAAATTTTTCGCCTTAATACGCGTAGTTTCGATATCAGCTGTAGCAGTAGAATTAATAGACATAGCTTTACCTTTAATGGCAGCAATAGTAGTAGAAGTAGTAAGAATAGTATCAATTGCAGTAATTTCAGTAGAAATATTAGCATTAGGATCCAAATATTTACTTTTGGTTAGTCCAACATCTCCCACAATAACCCCTTTTTAGTTTCAACATCAGACACCAAAGTGTTTCTCAGATATTGCTGTTACGCCTTTTCAATAGCCTGCACACAGACGGTGTGTTGTGATTCCGTTCACCTCCCTTTTTCAAAATTTCTTGAAAATTTCACATTCATACCCTTAGGCATAGCTGTAATAGTAGTCACAGCAGTTGTATTGTTATTACTAGTACTAGTCTTAATAGTAATAGCGGTAGTACTAGTAGCAGCAGCAGTATTAAAATAATGGCCTTTGGTCAGTAAAACACCCTCTCATCAAGTCTTTAAAGTTTTAACTTAATACAATTAGTCATTGCTGTGGCATTGGTGATTTGTCCTTTTGATAACCTGTATGTTCATATACTCCTTGATATTTTCATCTCAATGTTCTTAGCCTTACAAGTGGTTGCAATAGAAGCAATTGTTGAAGTAGTAGTAAGTATAGCAGTGATAGTAGTATTAGTAGAAGCGTGCACATCTTGCCATTTGGTCAGATAATATTCCCCTTAAAGCATTCTCTGAAAGTTCCAACTTAATACCCAACTTAATTCTTGAGATGCGCTCTTTTAATTAATTTTTTTTCACCCACACGATATATAAAGTAAATACGGTGGAGTAAGAATAAATATAAAAAAACACAAAGAGAAAAACAAATACACACACATAGTCAACGAAAAAAAATGGATAAGACGGTGGTGAGGAGATAGGCGCGCAGAACCTGTACTAGAGACTTTTCTGTGAAGAATCTCCAACTTTAAAATTATATCAGGAACTTAAAATTTTCTAACAAGAGTCTGGTTTTTCGTCCAGGGTGGAAGATACAAAAGAAATTTGCAAAATTTGAAATAATTTATCCTAATTCTTTTTAAATTATCATTATTAAGAAGTGGGAAAAGACCTGAAGCATAAAGGACAGAGTGATCACAAAAAGTAGAATAAAGTTTGGCCAGCGCATGTCTATTATACTTCCCTCTGTTTGCAACAATTTTTGCATAGCCAATCTGAATCTTTTTGCTTATATCATAAACAGTACGCTGACGTAAGCTCCAAAGATTGTTAGTAATAGAGATACCAAGCCAACGAATACAATTAACAAGAGGGATAGTGAAGTTATTACAGTGAAGGGGAGTTGCAGTAGTAGAGTTGTAGGGAAAAAGCTCACATTTATCTATATTAAGTGAAAGGCCAATACCAGAGAAAGCATCAGAAACTATAGAGACCATTTGGGAAAGACCCTTTTTGGAACGGCTAGTCAGAAGCAAGTCGTCAGCATACGTAAGATAAGAAACATCTGCAAGACCAGAAAGGTATGTACCTGAAATCTTAGCCAGTACCCTAGAAATACAAATCTTAAAAACGTAGGGGACAGAACACCACCCTGCCTAACTCCTGTTCGTATTCTGATAATAGTGTCTGGTGCAGATCTTAATTGAAGAAAAGAGTTTGAATACCAAAACCTAAGAAGCATTATAACAGAGAGATTGGCCTCAGAGTTATACAAGGAAAAAAGGATCTGACTATGGACCACACTATCAAACGCTTTCGAAAGATCCAAAGCACAAATATAAAGACCATTTCCCTCGGAAGAATTATCAGCCAGTAGGGAAGACAGAATCTTATGCGCAAGCTGACAACCCACTCCATATCGAAAACCAAATTGGTTCTCACCCTCAACAATATGTTTAGTCAAAAATGGTAGAAGGACATACTCAAAAATCTTACTAATATGACAAGATACAGTAATAGGTCGATAGCTGGAACATTCATTTGGTGACTTTCCCCTTTTTAGAATTGACGAAACAGTGCCACACAGAAAACTCTCAGGTACGTATGTAGTACATAGACACATTTAAAAAAGAAGCTGAAAGTGAGATATAAGGGGGGTGCATTCAATCGGCATATGCATCTTAGAAATACCATCCTTATTTATTGAATCAGATTTTAAATTTTTCACAGCATCAATTACGGAAGAAAAAGATATGGGCACTATATGGCGTCGCGAAAGCGTTTTACTAAAGAGGGGGATAAGAAGGCGAGTATATACAGAATGCACTGAATAGTTAATCACTGAAAAAATCGAAGAATAATGTTTATACCAAGCTGAAGGTGGAAGGCAATTACTTGTCATAGTTTCATCATTTAACTTGTCAGAATTGATCACTTTTCACCAATCCTTCCTACTCACAGGGAAGTCTAAACCGCGGTAACGTGCCGACCTCAGACAACGTTTATATTTGGTTTTAGTTTTACGTTTGAGGTCAGCAACACACCCAGAACTTGGCCGACCACATTCATTCAAGGTTCTTTTAATATAACCAATATATACAAAAAATTCCATATCTGGAGCCATAGTTTCGCTTTATTTTTATTGACTTTAAACAAGGGTCCATTGACCAGATAGGTTTTTGTGTTCCTTTAAGAATACGTCGCCGAGGTACGGCAGCTTCTTCTGCACTTTTCATAAACATCACGAGTTGGTTGTAATAACAGTCAATATAGGCTTTACCATTCGTAGGTACCTGGTGCTGAAGAAGATGATATGGAACACGTATGGTAGAAAGAAGGGTTGTCAAGGTAGAGACGTAGTGCGGCATTTGGCCTTTGCTCCAATTACTTTTTTCAAACAACTTCGATTTTTCTCGCGAGCAATTGATTTCTGATATATCAATATCCATTATAAATGTCACTGAAATGGGCATGTGGCCAGTATCTTGCTCGTTAACATGAACAGAAGCAGAAGAAGAGATAATACCAGATGAGCAAATAATATGGTCAATAACACTTGTGCTTCCAGAATGATGAACATATGAAAAATTGTGGGATTTGGGCACAACACGGTACGACGGAAGACACTCAAAAAGCGAATCACTTCTCACAGAAGATCGATTAATATCAGTATTTAGGTCCCCAATTATTATATATTGTAGGGAGTTTGACAATACCTGATTCACAAGATTCTTCAGCAGACCACAAGCCTTTGAGAATTTAGTTAAGGATCTGATCGAGTATCCTTCATATGGGAGATAAGAGTTTATAAATACAATACTGCCCACACGCACAGCCAAAAAAAAAATCGTCGGAGTAGAAGAGTACTGGGTAGGGTATATGAATGTCCCGTTTAAAGACACAGGCTCGTCCACCGGAAGGGCGACTGCCAATAACTTTTGCTGGACTCAGGAACGCAGTATGATGCTGACTTGGACGCAAAAAATTCAAACTTGAAGCAGTGAGAAAATGCTCCTGGAGACATACTAAATCGTAGGAACGGTACAATTCATCAATAAAAAAAATCCTTATCTTTGGTGCCATTTATATTGAACGAAATAACATAGACTGGTGCACTCATGGGTAAAAGGTGGAGTTGCACTTTATCCGATTCTTAATAACAGGGCAGGAAAAGCTATAGGAAGGGTGTTTTTTGCTGCAGTTTGTGCAGTTGGGATCGGCGATGCATAGCTCATCTTTTGTTGATATGTGTGGCCCTCCACAACGAGCACATTTCGGGAGAACTCTGGGACAGGATTTCTGTAGATGGTCTAGTGATCGGCATTTAAAACAGCATTTGGGTAGGTCTTTAAACTCGTAAACAGGAAAAATTTCATAGCCCACCCTGAGGACATGCTTGAAAAACGTAGATTGAGCAAAAGAATCCAAAAATTCGAGTTTCATAGACTTAGATAGGCCCAGTCTTTTAGCATCTTTGATACCGTGTTGGCTTCCGAGTACCGTAATGTCAACGTCGGTAGGAATATTACGTGATATACCAAAAAACGCTTGGAAACCACTTTTGTTGTAGTACCGGAGATTATATTGTGGATTGACGAGCAGAAGTTCTCCGTAGCTGACTTGTCCATATTGATATACCACTTGTCATCGATGGGCTTTACACTACGTACTAGTTCATGTCCAGTAATTTGGTCTATAGCAGCTTTTCGCTTAAGAGGGTCAGATAAGGCGTCCAGCACCTTTGAGACGATAACGATTGCATGTGAATCTAGCATTGAAGCCGCCTTGGGTAATTGTGGGAAGCTCAGTTCATAATTGTCAAGTTTTGAAGACATTCCCAAAACAACTTGATGGAGCTCATTAGATTTTGAGAATAGAGAGGTGTAGGCAGTGGCAGGAAGGCAGGGTACTTCCCTAGGACGCTTTATGACGAATGTCGGAACAGCAGTGTCAGTCTCGTCAAGAAATTTCAATAGAGTAATTATGTCGCTGAAATGGCTAGCCAGTGCATAATTTCCCTTCCGAATAGGGCAATCTTCATGACCCGGACAAAGCTGCCACAATAAGGTCTTTGCCACCTTGACCGAATTAGAGTCAAAAACTCCACTTCGTGCCTTTTAATCACGTCATCCTCTGCTCCAACTAGCAAATTGCTCTGTACCAAATTCAGTACCGGGGAATAAACAAGGACAGGATTATCGTCACTATTGGTAACAGGCATCACGCCTGAAACACGCCAAATTTATATACCAACTACCGAGGGAAGGGTAGGTTTCTGCTACCTATTCCCCGCAGTTCAAGGGAGACACCACTCCCAGCAGTTACTACGGCCCTTGCGACAGAAACCTCCTCTTTTCTGCTCGCTTACTGGTAAGATAAAATGATTCTCACTTACCGGTTCAAATAGTTCAATAACAATAACTCAATAATTTTTTTCTACAATTCATGCACAAATACTTCTTTTGATAATACTCTTATCAAACAGTTCGTGGTAACGAACTGTGGTAAGGAGCGACCCGGCTCAATAGTAACCAAAACTCTAAAGAATTGAATTTTGATATCAATAGCTACATCAAAAGAATTGCATTTTAATGCTGATTTTAAATATATAAGTTTCATCAAGTTTAATCCTAACCATCAAAAGTTACGAGCCTGAGAAAATTTGCCTTATTTATGGAAATAGGGGGAACCACCCCCTAAAAGTCGTAGGATCTTAACGAAAATGACACCATCAGATTCAGCGTATCAGAGAACCTTACTGTAGAAGTTTCAAGCTCCTATCTACAAAAATGTGGAATTTTGTATTTTTTGCCAGAAGACAAATCACGGGTGCGTGTTTATTTGTTTGTTTTTTTGTTGTTTTTTTTCCCAGGGGTCATCGTATCGACCAAGTGGTCCTAGAATGTCGCAAGAGGGCTCATTCTAACGGAAATGAAAAGTTCTAGTGCCCTTTTTAAGTGACCAAAAAATTTGGAGGGCATCTAGGCCCCCTCCCACGCTCATTTTTTCCCAAAGTCAACGGATCAAAATTTTGAGATAGCCATTTTGTTCAGCATAGTCTAAAACCATAATAACTATGTCTTTGGGGATGACTTACTTCCCCACAATCCCTGGGGGAGGGGCTGCAAGTTACAAACTTTGACCAGTGTTTACATATAGTAATGGTTATTGGGAAGTGTACAGACGTTTTCAGGGGGATTTTATTTTATTTGGGGGTGGGGCTGAGGAGAGAGGGCTATGTTGGAGGATCTTTCTTTGGAGGAATCTGTCATGGGGGAAGAAAAATTCAATGAAAAGGGCGCAGGATTCTCTAGCATTACTATAAGAAAACAATGAAAAATAAACATGAAAACGTTTTTTCAAATGAAAGGAAGAAGTAGCATTGAAACTTAAAACGAACAGAGATTATTACGCATATGAGGGGTTCTAAAAATACTTTAGCACAAAGAGCGAGGTATTTAGGAGGAGATAAATACCTTGCTCTTTATGCTAAAGTATTTTTAGTAATTTCAACTATTTATTCTACGGCCTTTCTGATTCAGGGGTCATTCTTAAAGAATTGGGACAAAACTTACGATTTAGTGTAAAGAGCGAGGTATTAACGAGGGTACAAACCCCCTCGTATACATAATAAAAATATAAGGTTATGAAAGTTTGTTACGTAAGTTAATTCTTAAGTTACGCATATTTTTTACTAATAAAAACGTTCGTTAAAATTAAAAGTTCTAGTTGCCTTTTTAAGTAACCGAAAAATTACAGGGCAACTAGGCCTCCTTCCTCACCCCTTATTTCTCAAAATCATCTGATCAAAACTATGAGAAAGCCATTTAGCCAAAAAAGGAATTAATATGCAAATTTCATTTTAATAATTTATGTGCGGAGAGCCAAAACCAAACATGCATTATTTCAAAAACGTTCAGAAATTAAATAAAAAAAACTAATTTTTTTAGCTGAAAGTAAGGAGCGACATTAAAACTTAAAACGAACAGAAATTACTCCGTATATGAAATGGGTTGTCCCCTCCACAATCCCTCGCTCTTTACGCTAAAGTTTGACTTTTTGCCACAATTCTACTTTTTAAAACAATTAAAAGCTTTAGCGTAAAGAGCGAGGGATTGTGGAGGGGACAACCCATTTCATATACGGAGTAATTTCTGTTCGTTTTAAGTTTTAATGTCGCTCCTTACTTTCAGCTAAAAAAATTATTTTTTTTTTATTTAATCTAGGTCAAGGTTACATGTCACTTTATCCTTAACCAGTTATTGCGAAACCTTGAATTATAATGAGCTAGTTTTCATTCGATGAAAGCTTATAGCCGAGTGTTCAAATAGTTCACAATTCTTGAGCTAAAAAGGGCTTACTGAATTAATAAGTTCATAAAATATCCAATTTCATCCAGGTGTGTTCACTTCGAACTCAGAATCAGAATGAGCGTGCACCTAACGTCTTTTGATTTAATTCAAACTTTCCCTCGATACTGTAAATAGAGTAGCGTGGTAGTGGTAGTAGGGATTAGTTATAGCAGCATTGATGGCATGCAAATAATACCTTTTTGATCATTTCCCAAAAGTTTCAAATGAATATATTCAGTCATTCCTGAGATATGCCCTTTGTACAATCCGTATACACATATTTTCTTTTGATTAATTTCAACCCTCCCCTCAAGATTTTCTGAATATATACTTCGTCTTCTTGGAAGGTATAGTTTAAACGTACATACCTTTCTCAATAGCATATACTATATGTAAGCAATGAAAGAATTGCCTAACTTACAGCCTTTGCCCTGAGGGGGAGGCTTACATCCCCAAAGACATAACGACTGGACCTTTAAACAATGTTGAACAAAACACATTTCTTAAAATTATTAAATAAAAAAAACGAGTTTTTTTTAACTGAAAGTAAGGAGCGACATTAAAACTTAAAACGCACAGAAATTACTTCGTATATGAAAGAGGCTGCTTCCTCATCAACGCCCCGCTCTTTACGCTAAAGTTTGACTCTTTCTCTCAATTCTTCTTTTTAAAACAGTAAAAAACTTTAGCGTAAAGAGCGGGGCGTTGATGAGGAAGCAGCCTCTTTCATATACGAAGTAATTTCTGTGCGTTTTAAGTTTTAATGTCGCTCCTTACTTTCAGTTAAAAAAAACTCGTTTTTTTTATTTAATTTCTGAACGTTTTTGAATCAATGCATGTTTTGATTTTGGCTCTCCGCAGAGGAATAATCAAAACGAAATTTTGCATATTTTTTTGGGGGGGGGGGGCTAAATGGCTTTCTCATAATTTTGATCGAATGATTTTGAGAAAAAAAGAGCGGGGGCGAAGCCTAGTTGCCCTCCGATTTTTTGGTTAATTAAAAAGGCAACTAGAACTTTTAATTTTTTACGAATCTTTTTATTGGTAAAAGATTTACGTAACTTATAAATTAGCTTACGTAAAGAACTTTTGTATTCTCATGTTTTTATTACATATATGAGGGGATTCGCCCCATCGTCAGTACCTCGCTCTTTACACTAAAGCTTAAATTTTATCCCAATTCATTAAGAATGACCCCTGAATCACAAAAGCCGTAGAATAAATAGTTGAAATTACTAAAAATACTTTAGCGTAAAGAGCTAGGTATCATAAGGAGGTGAGCCCCTTATATGGGTAATAATTTCTGTTTGTTTTAAGTTTTATTGCTGTTCCTTACTTCCAGGTGAAAAAGCTTTTTCACATTTATTTTTTAATTTTTTTTTTTAAATAATGCTAGTAAATCCTGCTCTCCCTTCATGGAAGTTTTCTTCTCCCATGACAAATTCTCGATGGAAAGTTCCCCCAGCATATCCCCCTCTTCTCAACCCCTCCCCCCAACCAAAAAAATCCTCTTAAAAACGCCTGTATACTTCCCAATAACCATTACTATATGTAAGCACAGGTCAAAGTTTGTAACTTGTTGCCCCTCCCACGGGGACTGTGGGGGAGTAAGTCGTCCCCAAAGACATAGTTATAAGGTTTTTCGACTACGCTGAATAAAATGGCTATCTCAGAATTTTGATCCGTTGACTTTGGGAAAATAATTAGCGTGGGAGGGGGCCTAGGTGCCCTCCAATTTTTTTGGTCACTTAAAAAGGGCACTAGAACTTTTCATTTCCGTTAGAAAGAGCCCTCTTGCAACATTCTAGGACAACTGGGTCGATACGATTACCCCTGGGGAAAAAAAAAACAAAAAAAAAACAAAAAAAACAAATAAACACGCATCCGTGATCTGCCTTCTGGCCAAAAATGCAAAATTCCACATTTTTGTAGATAGGAGCTCGAAACTTCTACAATAGGGTTCTCTGATACGCTGAATCTGATGGTGTGATTTTCGTTAAGATTCTATGACTTTTAGGGGGTGTTTCCCCCTATTTTCTAAAATAACGCAAATATTCTCAGGCTCGTAACTTTTGATGGGTAAGACTAAACTTGATGAAACTTATATATTTAAAACCAGCATTATAATGCAATTCTTTTGATATAGCTATTGGTATCAAAATTCCATTTTTTAGAGTTTTGGTTACTATTGAGCCGGGTCGCTCCTTACTACAGTTCGTTACCACGAACTGTTTGATGATTACTCGCGTTTTGGGGAATGATAGGCTCGAAGAGGGGGGGGGGCTGATTACCCTCCGTTCACTTTTGACTCTTAATAAAGGGCACTAAAACTTCCAACATCCAATCAAATGATCCCCGTCTGATCCAAAGTTATACGTTTCATAAAAGCATTATATAACCCAGAGCATAACTTACAACCCATTCACCTGGTAACTGGGGAGTTGTATACACCCTGAAAATAGTGTTATAAATGCTCTTTGGACTGTAAGTAACAAAATGGATCAAACAGTTCGTGGTAACGAACTGTAGTAAGGAGCGACCCGGCTCAACAGTAACCAAAACTCTAAAAAATGGAATTTTGATACCAATAGCTACATCAAAAGAATCGCATTTTAATGCTCGTTTTAAATATATAAGTTTCATCAAGTTTAGTCTTACCCATCAAAAGTTACGAGCCTGAGAAAATTTGCGTTATTTTAGAAAATAGGGGGAAACGCCCCCTAAAAGTCATAGAATCTTAACGAAAATCACACCATCAGATTCAGCGTATCAGAGAACCCTACTGTAGAAGTTTCGAGCTCCTATCTACAAAAATGTGGAATTTTGCATTTTTTGCCAGAAGGCAGATCACGGATACGTGTTTATTTGTTTTTTTGTTTTTGGTTTTTTTTTTTTTTTTTTTTTCCTAGGGCTGATCGTATCGACCCAGTTGTTCGAGAATGTTGCAAGAGGGCTCATTCTAACTGAAATGAAAAGTTCTAGTGCCCTTTTTAAGTGACCAAAAAAATTGGAGGGCACCTAGGCCCCCTCCCACGCTAATTATTTTCCCAAAGTCAACGGATCAAAATTCTGAGATAGCCATTTTATTCAGCGTAGTCGAAAAACCTTATAACTATGTCTTTGGGGACGACTTACTCCCCCACAGTCCCCGTGGGAGGGGCAACAAGTTACAAACTTTGACCTGTGCTTACATATAGTAATGGTTATTGGGAAGTATACAGGCGTTTTCAGGAGGATTGTTTTGGTTTGGGGGAGGGGTTGAGAAGAGGGGGATATGCTGGGGGAACTTTCCTTCGAGAATTTGTAATGGGAGAAGAAAATTTCCATGAAGGGAGAGCAGGATTTACTAGCATTATTTAAAAAAAAAACAATTAAAAAATAAAAGTGAAAAAACTTTTTCAGCTGGAAGTAAGGAACAGCAATAAAACTTAAAACAAACAGAAATTATTACCCATATGAGGGGCTCACCTCCTTCTAATACCTCGCTCTTTACGCTAAAGTATTTCCGGTAATTTCAACTACTTATTCTACGGCTTTTGTGATTCAGGGGGTCATTCTTAATGAATTGGGATAAAATTTAAGCTTTAGTGTAAAGAGCGAGGTACTGATGATGGGGCGAATCCCCTCATATATGTAATAAAAACATGAGAATACAAAAGTTCTTTACGTAAGCTAATTTATAAGTTACGTAAATCTTTTACCAATAAAAATATTCGTAAAAAATTAAAAGTTTTAGTTGCCTTTTTAATTAACCAAAAAATCGGGGGGCAACTAGGCTTCGTCCCCCGCTCTTTTTTTCTCAAAATCATTCGATCAAAGTTGTGAGAAAGCCATTGAGCCAAAAAAAAAAAAATATGCAAATTTCGTTTTGATTATTCCTCTGCGGAGAGCCAAAATCAAAACATGCATTGATTCAAAAACGTTCAGAAATTAAATAAAAAAAACAAGTTTTTTCAACTGAAAGTAAGGAGTGACATCAAAACTTAAAACGCACAGAAATTACTTCGTATGAGAAAGAGGCTGCTTCCTCATAAACGCCCCGCTCTTTACGCTAAAGTTTTTTACTGTTTTAGAAAGAAGAATTGAGAGAAAGAGTCAAACTTTAGCGTAAAGAGCGGGGCGTTTATGAGGAAGCAGCCTCTTTTATATACGAAGTAATTTCTGTGCGTTTTAAGTTTTGATGTCACTCCTTACTTTCAGTTGAAAAAACTTGTTTTTTTTATTTAATATCTCACAGTTTCGATCGAATGCTTTTTGGGAAAAGAGGATGCGAGGGGGGTGGTCTATTTTCTCTCAATCACGTTAGATTTTCTTAAAGGGAAGTAGAACTGTTCATTTTTAATTAAATGAGTCTCCTCTAAAGTTGAGAGGGCTACCCCTTCCATAAAAACTTTACAAGTGCCCCGGGCATAACTTACAACCTTTAACCCAAAATTCTGGGGGGGGGGGGGATGTCAACCCCAAAAGCCTTGTAATATGATTTTTGGACTATTTTTGAACAAATGGGTATCTCAAATTTCTATCAAATATTTCTGGGGGAAGTACGATAAGGGGTGGTAGCTGCCCTCCCATCACTTTGATTCTTAAAAAGTGCAAAACAAATTCTGATTTCCCATCCAATGAACCCCTTCTGAATTTTTTACAATCACCTTTTCCATAAAAACTTTATATGTACTCGGGGCATAACTTACAATCCTTGCCCTTAGGGCTTTGGGGGGAGGGGGTTTTAATGGTCAAAGACATAATTCCCGGACATTTTAACTATGCAAGACAAAATGACCATTTAAAAATTCCTATTAGATGCATTTCGGGAAAATACAACGCGTGTGTGCGTGGGGGGATATCTGCCCTCTGATCACTTTGACTCTTATTAAGGGCTCTAGAGCTTCTGGTTAACAATCCAACGAATCCTGTCTGAAGTTTTTATGACTGCCCTTTCTATAAAACTCTTATGTACCCCCAGGACATAGCTTACAATCCTTGCCCTGAGGCCCGTGGGGGATTTTCATCCTAAAAGACATAATTTTCGGACCTTTCAACTAGGTTGAACAAAATGACTATCTCAAAGTGTGGATTGGATGTGTTTGGGGAAATGATCGACAGGAGAGGGGGAAGTGTCTTCGACAACTCCTTCTATACGAAGTGCCCTGATAAAAAAAAAAAACAACAAAAAAAAAAAAAAAACATTTGCTGCCTATGAAAGACCAACTTTTATTACGGTCGTCAAGTTTGAAAATAAGCAATCTGTAAAAAATTAGCAGAAAATGTACAAAACAAATATATCATTAAGGAACATTAGACATTGTAACTTTGCTGATTACCGTAGCAAAAAAGAAACACCACCATTAATCGGCAAAAATGGGTAAGAAAAAAACAGTGACTGAATGAACGAAATTACGCAACAATATAACCTTAACTCTGTGTTATCATGTAGGGATTGAAATGAAATGTATATATCACTGAATAATTAGAAATATAAGCTATCGATTAATTTGTTTAGGAGAGCAAATTCCCTCAAGGCGATCAATAATTGCGTATATATTCAATTTCTTGTAAACCACTCCACTCCTTTTTCTTAAAATCGGCGCACTAACATTTTCTGGCCTGAAAAAACGATCTAGATTGTTCACAACTTTGGGAAGATTTGTTTAGAACCTAAATTTAGGAAATAATTTTTTAATATTAATGACGTCGCATTCACATGTGTTTAAAGAGCATCTTGTATAATTTTTTCCCTGGGGTATCGTATTTGGTATCTGTGACGCATACAAAATTATACAAGATGACAAATAACTTCGAATAGGTGAAGCAAAAGCCGTGGAACCCGCAACAGCGAACTTTTTTTTATAGAAATGTGAAAATAAGCATCCAAACGATTCACAAATCAAAATGACGAACAACAAAATCTGCGGTTGAAAGGCAAGCGACATCAAGTCGTAAAGAAAAATGACACGCAATCAACTCCCTGATTAGAAGAGAAGGAACACCGGTGATCACAAAAAACTAAAAAGAATACAAATTTTATAAAAATTATTGGTTCTGTGAAGGGTAAACAGACACAATGAATTGATTTCACGCCAAAATTTCTCCTTTAAATTCAAATTGCTGATTTGCCATCACATGAATGAAAACTAAAGACTGATGCGATAATTAATGCTTTATTTAATACTTAAAATTTAATACTTTAAGCTAATACTTAATTTGGGAATAATTTACTTATGCAAGCTTGCCACTTACCAAGAGCCAGGGACCGAGCTAATCGTACTATTTTAGGGTCGCCAAAAAAAGAAAAAAAAAAAACTGTACGTAAAATTAATGCCGAGATTGTCAATTGGCTCCCAAGAAAAAAATAAATCCTACAAAAGTTATGATTTCTTGAAGGATGAAAAGAAACAAGGAATTGAATTAGCGCGTGAATTTCTCCATTCAATTGAAATCTCTGATTTGCCACTCTGTAATCAAACAGTTCGTGGTAACGAACTGTAGTAAGGAGCGATCCGGCTCAATAGTAACCAAAACTCTAAAAAATTGAATTTTGATATCAATAGCTACATCAAAAGAATGGCATTTTAATGCTGATTTTAAATATATAAGTTTCATCAAGTTTAGTCTTACCCATCAAAAGTTACGAGCCTGAGAAAATTTGCCTTATTTAGGAAAATAGGGGGAAACGCCCCCTAAAAGTCGTAGGATCTTAACGAAAATGACGCCATCAGATTCAGCGTATCAGAGAACCCTATTGTAGAAGTTTCAAGCTCCTATCTACAAAAATGTGGAATTTTGAATTTTTTGCCAGAAGACAAATCACGGGTGCGTGTTTATTTGTTTGTTTTTTTTTTTTTTTTTTTTTTTTTTTTTTTTTTTTTCCCAGGGGTCATCGTATCGACCAAGTGGTCCTAGAATGTAGCAAGAGGGCTCATTCTAACGGAAATGAAAAGTTCTAGTGCCCTTTTTAAGTGACCAAAAAAATTGGAGGGCACCTAGGCCCCCTCCCACGCTCATTTTTTCTCCAAAGTCAACAGATCAATATTTTGAGATAGCCATTTTGTTCCGCATAGTCAAAAACCATAATAACTATGTCTTTGGGAATGACTTACTCCCCCAAAGTCCCTGGGGGTGGGGCTGCAACTTACAAACTTCGACCAGTGTTTACATATAATAATGGTTATTGGGAAGTGTACAGTCGGTTTCAGGGGATTTTTTTTTGGTTTTGGGGGTGGGGTTGAGGGGAGGGGGCTATGTGGGAGGATCTTTCCATGGAGAAATGTGTCATGGGGGAACAGAAATTCAATGAAAAGGGCGCAGGATTTTCTAAAATTACTATAAAAAAAAACAATGAAAAAATAAACATGGAAAATTTTTTTTTCAATTGAAAGTAAAGAGTAGCATTGAAACTTAAAACGAACAGAGATTATTACGCATGTGAGGGGTTCTAAAAATACTTTAGCATAAAGAGCGAGGTATTTAGGAGGAGATAAATACCTCGCTCTTTATGCTATAGTATTTTTAGTAATTTCAACTATTCATTCTACGGCCTTTCTGATTCAGGGGTCATTCTTAAAGAATTGGGACAAAACTTGCGATTTTGTGTAAAGAACGAGGTATTAACGAGGGTACAAACCCTCTCATATACATAATAAAAATTAAAGAATATAAAAGTTTGTTACGTAAGATAATTCTTAAGTTACGTATATTTTTTACTAATAGAAAAATTCGTTAAAAATAAAAATTTATAGTTGCCTTTTTATGTAACCGAAAAATTGCATGGCAACTAGGCCTCCTTTCCCATCCCTTATTTCTCAAAATCGTCTGATCAAAACTAAGAGAAAGCCATTTAGCCAAAAAAGGAATTAATATGCAAATTTCATTTTAATAATTTATGTGTGGAGAGCCAAAATCAAACATGCATTAATTCAAAAACGTTCAGAAATTACATAAAAAAAACTAGTTTTTTTAACTGAAAGTAAGGAGCGACATTAAAACTTAAAACGAACAGAAATTACTCCGTATATGAAATGGGTTGTCCCCTCTGCAATCCCTCGCTCTTTACGCTAAAGTTTGACTCTTTGCCACAATTCTGCTTTTAATACAATTAAAAGCTTTAGCGTAAAGAGCGAGGGATTGCGGAGGGGACAACCCATTTCATATACGGAGTAATTTCTGTTCGTTTTAAGTTTTAATGTCGCTCCTTACTTTCAGTTAAAAAAACTAGTTTTTTTTTATGTAATTTAAAACAAAACGACCACAAGATGATTATTCTATTGCGCAACTTAGGTATTCCGAAGTGAGTTCAATTGAATACGCCCGGCCATCACTGATGTATATAAATAAAAAAAAAGTCTCCAAAACAATTTTTTCAAATGAAAATAATGAGCTTCATAAAATCAATACTAAGCAGAGATAAATTCAAATGATTTTCTAAGCGGAAAACTACCATAAATCACCATCAATAAATAAATGAAACCAATAATGACAGAAATTACAGCAAATAGTCGAGTCAAACTCAAAAAGAGCAAAAATTAACATGAGTATTGCTGACAATCCCAATGCCTTCTCAATACCAGAGCAAAATTCGCACTTTACTGTTGCAGCAGATCGCGGAAACGAACTGTAAGTAAGGAGCGAATCGGTCTAATAGTAACCAAAACACTAAAAAAGGAATTTTGACAGCAATAGATACATCAAAAGCATTGGATTTTGATGCTTCATAAAAAATATAAGATTCATTAAGTTAAATGTTGTCCATTAAAAGCTAAGATCCTGAGAAAATTTGCTTGATTTTCAAAAAAGGAGGGAAACACCCCTAATCAGATTCAACATATCACTGAGCCCTAGTATGGAGGCTTGAAGCTCCCATCTTCAAAATGTTGATTTTTTTTACAGAATAAAGATCACAGATGTGTGGTTTTTTTTCCAAGGTGATCTTGCTGAATCAACGGTCCCAGAAGGTCATGAGAAGGCTCATTCGAACAAAACGTAAAGGTTCTAGCAACCCATGGTCCTGCTTTCCCCAAAGTCATCTGATCAAAAGTTTGAGACAGCCATTTTGTTCAACATAGTTGAAAAGTAAAAAAAACATGCCTCTTGAGATGAAATGACGCCCACAGTCCCCGGGGATACGGCCGTAACCAATGAAATTTGCCTATTTTTTACATATAGTAGCCTAGTGGGGGAATTTCTGCATCGGAGATTTTCCAAAGGGAGAACTTTTTATAGTGAGGCAAGTTTCTCAGGATGAACGTCCAAGGAGAATTTTTTACTTACGGACATTTTTTTTGTGTTACTTTCTCTTGGCCAACTCAATTTTACATGTGAAGACGCTCTGGAGAATTTTCAAAATGATTTAAGATTTTCTGGGGTATATTTTTCGTGAGAGGGTGATTTTTTTGCAGGGAAAATTCTTCATGGGGGAATTTTCTGTAGGAGAAATTTATTCGTGGGTAAATTTTCCGCGAGAAGAACTTTCCATTGATGGCGGTGGGGTATAATTTACAGGAAAAATTTAGCACGGAGGGAGATTTCTTGCATAATTTTAAAAACAGTTATAAATTAAATAAAAAACAAATCTTTTTGTCAAATGAAAGCACGTTAAGGAAAATTCTCAAGGAGGAACATGCAGTAAGGATGGAGGATGGGATATTCCCTTCATATACGGAATAATATCTGGTCGTTTTAAGTTTCGTTATTGCTTTTTACTTACAGTTGAAAAAAATGTTATTTAGTTAATTTATTGAAAAACTGGTATTTTTAATCTCACTTACGACATATGGAATAAGCGAATTAAAGTAAAGTCAAATAAAAGTAGCAAACAGCTTACTTAAAGGCACCTTTAAAGCTATTAATACTGCTTTACAGCTATTCTACATTTTCCATAATAAGTAAAGCCTTATGGGATGTTTCACTGAGACTGATAATGAATTTAAGAGGTTTTAGGTAACAATATTTATTGGACCATTTTCTTTCTAAGCTTTACAGTAGTTTAAAGCTGTTATTTAGTAAAACTGTTCTAGCCAGTATCAAAACTTCTTAAGTGGAGCATTCAACAACATTAACTGAAAGACGACAAGATTTCCTTTGGCTACCAATGCTAGCATTTCACACAAGCCACTCCCTTCCAGGCGAAGTTAAAGCTCCTTGCTTCCTGACTTAGGAATCATGAGCTAAGGTAAACAAACATCCCGAGGTATTTGAAAGACTCGAATCAGAGGTTGTCAGCAAAACCTTGCTCTCTATAGGGGCTATGACGCAAATTTAATGTGAAAGAAAGATCAATTTAGTCCAATGCAACTTTGAAAAGTATTTTTATGGCACTTGGTATTAACCAAGTGACATACAGCGATCGCAAATTCTGTCTGTCTGTCTGTCTGTCTGTCCCGGGTTTGCTACTTCAGGCACTTCCAGGCAAGCTAGGACGAGGAATCTTGGCAGGCGTATAAGGGAACAGACCAGATTAAACTAGAAATAGTCGTTTTCCCGATTTGACCATCTGAGGGGGGGGGGGGAGTGGGGGGCCCTTTAATTCGGAACAAATAGAAAAAATGAAGTATTTTTAACTTACGAACGGTTGATCAGATCTCAATGAAATTTGAATTTTGGAAGGATATCGTGTCTCAGAGCTCTTATTTTAAATCCCGACTGGATCTGGTGACATTGGGGGGTATTGAGGCGGGGAAACCTAAAATCTTGGAAAACACTTAGAGTGGAGGGATCGGGATGAAACTTGGTGTGAAAAATAAGCACAAGTCCCAGATACGTGATTGACATAACTGGGATGGATCTACTCTCTTTGGAGGAGTTCGGGGGGGGGGGCTAGTTCTGAACAAATTAGAAAAAATGAGGTATTTTTAACTTACGAAGGAGTGATCGGATCTTAATGAAATTTGAAATTTGGAAGGATATCGTGTCTCTGAGCTCTTATTTAAATTCCAACTGGATCCGGTGAAATTGGGGGGAATTGAGGGGGGAGCCTAAAATCTTGGAAAAGGCTTAGAGTGGAGGGATCGGGATGAAACTTGGTGGGAAAAACAAGCACAAGTCCTAGATACGTGATTGATATAACCGGGACGGATCCGCTCTCTTTGGGGGAGTGGGGGGGGGAGGGTTAGTTCTGAAAAATTTGAAAAATGAGGTATTTTTAACTTACGAAGGAGTGATCAGATCTTAATGATGAAACTTGGTGGGGAAAATAAGCACAAGTCCTAGATACGGGATTGAGATAACCAGAACGGATCTGCTCTCTTTTAGGGAGTTGGGGCGGGGGGAGGTTAATTCTAAAAATTAGAAATAATGAGGTATTTTTAACTTGCGAAAGAGTGATTACATCTTAATGAAATTTTATATTTAGAAGGACCTCGAAACTTAGATCTCTTATTTTTATCCCAACCGGGCCCAGTGTCATTAGGGGGGGGGGCGAAAAGTTTGGAAAACGCTTAAAGCGGAGAGATCAGGATGGAACTTGGTGGAAAGAATAAGCTTAAGTCCAAGATAGGTGACTGACATAAACGGACCAGATCCGCTCTCTTTGGTGAGTTTGGGGGGGGGGGAGTAATTCGGAAAAATTAGAAAAAATGAGGTATTTGTAACTTACGAACGGGTAAACAGATCTTAATGAAATTTGATATCTAGAAGGATATTGTGCTTTAAAACTCTCATTTTAAATCCCGACCAGATCCGGTGACATTGAAGAGAGTTGGACGGGGAAGCCGGAATTCTTGGAAAACGTGAAATCGAGGTATCTTACGAATGGGTGATCGGATCTCAATGAAACTTGTTATATAGAAGAATTTTATGTCTCAGATTCTTCATTTTCAACTCGAATCAGATCCGGGGACATAGAGGGTTGGAGGGGGGAAACAGAAATCTTGGAAACCGGAAATCTTGGAAAACGCTTAGAGTGGAGATATCGGGATGAAACTTGATGGGAAGAATAAGCACAAGTTATAGATACGAGATTGACATAATTGGTACGGATTCGTTCTCTTTGGGGGAGCTGGGGGTTGTTGATTTGGAAAAGTTAGAAAAATTGAGGTATTTTTGACATAAGAACAGGTGACCAGATCTTAATGAAAATTGATATTTAGAAGGAACTCATGTATCAGAGCTCTCATTTCAAATCCCGACCAGATCTGATGACATTGGGGGGAGCTGGAGGGAGAAACCAGAAATCTTGGAAAATGCTTATAAATGTCGTAGATACGTGACTGACGTAGCTGAACTCGATCCGCTCTCTTTGGGGGATTTAAGTGGTGGGATTCAGTGCTTTGGCGAGTTTGGTTCTTCTGGACGTACTAGGACGATGAAAATTGGTAGGTGTTTAGGGAGCTGTACAAATTGACTTGCTAAAGTCGTTTTCCCC